>NW_008693160.1:21548-22920 GCF_000695815.1 Acanthisitta chloris | reverse complement strand
CCCGTGCCGTTCGGTTTGATGCTGCAGTTGTGGTTTTGGGGTGGTTTCACCCTGATTTCTCTGCTCACAATGGTGCTGAGCAGCTTTTAAAAGCCTGAGTCAGGCTCAGGGCCCAGTTGGGTGTTGTGTGTCTGTCTCTGAGCAACTCAAATGAAGAAATAGTTGGCTAAGCTTCACTGTAAAGGTTAAGAAATGAGAATCTGAATGCTTTATCTTTCTTTGTTGCCTTTTTTTTTTTTCCAGTGTGGAAGCAGTTGGTGCTTGCAGCATTGAGCCTCTAAACTTTTTTGGTGGCTGGATCACCACATTGGGTTATTTGGGCTGTGAAGGTATTTCCTAAACACAGCAGAATATGTAATTCACTTGGGGTTTGCTCAGTAAATTGAAAATTAGGTGTCAGTCCTCACCCTGAAACACTCAGCCAGGAGGACTGATAAGAGCTTAAAATTGTCTGGATAAGCATTTTGGCTGTTTCTTCACTAGCCTCAAAGTGTCCCTGGGATGAACAATATTTGTCTTTCCTAGGGAGACAATTGTGTTTCTGTTTCAAAAGATTCATTTATGTTCCCGCCATTAATTAGAACATCAGCCAAGTTTCCCCTTTGGGCAGTTCAGGAGTCAGTAACACTTTGTACTTTAGCTTGTCCAAATAGATTGATAAAACAATTTATTGCTCAGTTACATGCAAAGTTTGGTGATGCCAAAAATATTGGGAGTGGGAATAATTAGTTGCTGTGAGTTGTGAGGTTGGGTGGGAACTACTTGGATGTTAACATCAATTTTCTGTCATTGAATAGACAACTGCAGTGAGGCATCTTTAGGAGGGCATGTGGAGTGTGCTATCCTAGTGAAAAATGGGAAAACAGGTTAGGATTGAGCTGCTTTTCTCTCCTTTGGTGCCTCTGTCTAGAGTTTTAAGGAGGGAAGGTCCAAGCTGGGCAGGTGCAGGTGGAACCACGTGTGTGTGTGTCAGGTGATCCCTTCAGTAGGTTTTTATTTGCTACTGCACTTCCATGGCCTTTTACTCAAAGAAAACACACTGCAGGGCTGTATTAGAGCCTGGGTATTGACACCTATCCAGCAAATCCTGGAGCATATGCCTAGTCCCTAAAATAACCCCGTGTGTGTGGCTGTTCTGCATACAATAGCTCAAGCTAATTAACTGCTCACACTTCACCTTGGTCACTTGGTGGTGGAGGGGTAGCTCAGAGCATCTCTGTTGGGCTCCTTTAGCACAGAGTTGTGTATTTACTTCTCAGAGGAAGCCAACGTTTGATCTTTATCTCCTTCCCTCCTCCCTCTCCTGCTCTCCTCCCCTGTTATCAGGGCTGAAATTCTGTGTTTAGCCATGAGTTGCTTTTCCAAAGCTCTT
>NW_008693160.1:0-21515 GCF_000695815.1 Acanthisitta chloris | reverse complement strand
ACAGATCAATAATAAATTGCTCTAATTTTGGTGATTCCCAAAATAATAGATATTTCTAGAAGCTGTGAAGGTTGTAAATTACAAACTTCTTAATGTTATATCCACCTCAGATCAATCCATTGGCAGTTCCGATGCCAACAGCTGTTGTCACATTGCCCTTACCTTCCATTTCTTACATCTTCACAACACCTTACTATATTTCCTACAAAACCCAGGGAATTTCCTGCATTTTATCTCTTCAACTACTAAGCATATATTTACCTTTTTAGCTAGAGTTACAGTTGGACTTTGATTTTTTTTTTTTCCCCGGCCCCTATCAATGTACTGCTAAAAATACAAATTGTACCCTTGAAAAGAGGCAAAAAACCAACCCCCAAACCCAAACACACACCTGTTTTACATAAGATGATTAGTAAAATTCCTTCATATGCTTCAGGATTGGGCAAACCTGCCTGCACGGGCTTGTTGTAAACAATTGGTGCCATGTGTTTGGAGATGACAGATTGGTGATGACACTGGGAATAGAGGGATTCACTGTGACCAGAAATACCAAACACTTCCTTGTCCTGTTTTTGGCTTATTTATAGAGGAACACATACTGTAATAAACTTTTTAATGCTGGAGGAGTTGGTGTTGTGAGAGCAATAATTTGTGACTAAGACTGAGGGAGGATCTCAGTGGGTTTAAGATTTCTTGTCAGTATTCTGTTAGGGTCTTTGAGATTTAAGCGTTTAGGGCTGTGGGGGAATTAGAATGTTGGTACAGCACAAAGAGGAGCCTTTAAAGCTGCCGGTGTGGTCACACTGCTTTATTTTAACATCCAAACCCAAGTCTTACTTCAAGTCTTCTCTGGATTCTAATATTTAATGATGCAAATGCTTATCCATTAGGGAGGCTGTTAAGGTGACTTTTTTCATCTTCAATGAGGAACAGGTTTTACTTGGGTGTTTTTTTATTGAAAATAAGAAAGATGAGCTGGTTTGTCTGTTTGTTGTGGGTTTGGCTGTGCTGACACCCAACTTTCCCCCCTTATTTTAGTGGCAGAATCACAGACCTTGGAATCAAATGTTGGAGCTTTACAATAAAAAGGCCAAATTAGTGCAAATTGTTCATTGTGTAGATACAGTTTTATGAACAGTTTGGGGTTGAATGATGTCTCTGTAGTGCTGCATTTAGGGCTCTTGAGCACAGCCTTGTTTTGGGGAGGTTTGAAGAGATTCCTAGTGGGTTTTTTGCTGCTTTTTGTTTTACCAGCACTTCCTTTTCTGTTAGTGATCGTTGCCTGCTGCAAGATTGAAATTTGACTGACATTTAGGGTTTTTTGTGATGAAATAAAAAACACTTTGTGCATATTATTCCTCTGGAGGTGGTGGAGGAATGTGTTGAGTTCCTGCTGGCCTTTTCCTCCCTGACTCACCTGTGTGGCTGGATGGGAGATCAGGAATTGCTTTAGTAGTGCCAGTGCAGGAGAAGTGTTACACAGATATTTCTGCTCAGTAATTGAGAGATGCATGATGTGAAATGATGATAATATTGTGATGCAGAGCACTTCAGAACTAATTTTGGAGCAGCTATTGCTTCTTGATGCTTTAAAATCAGCAATGTCAGGAGTTTAGGAGTTACCATAACACTAACATTACACTTAGGAGCACCAAGAAAGTGGTGCAGGGTAGTGAAGGAAAGGGGTGGTGTGGGATATACTGGATATTGCAGGTAGGTAGAAGCTTTCCAACCTTTCCTGTATCCCACACAAAATACTTTACTTGGGATTAAATATGGAAGAACTGAAGGAGAGCAGGAATTTCACTGCCAGAGTTAAAAATAGGTTCCTTTAAGCTGACTTGGAGTTCTGTGGTGAAGCTCATCCATCTTGTCACTTAAAAATGATGCTGAGATGTTTGTATAAGGCATTTTATTTGCCATGCACAGCTTCTTCAGGAGAAAAAAACCCTGGAGTGACAGCATATGCAATGTCATAGCAATACTTATTTATTGGGAACTGAGACTCCTGTTAGGATTCATAAGGGGGAAGAGGTGCTGAGATGTGGTTTCTGGTGGGATCTCATAGAGACTGTGTTGGCTTTTCAACACCAAAGGATTTCTGTCAGTGATCTGCGAGTTGACTCGATTGCTCCAGTTTAAGCTAAAATTAGTATGGGAGGGAAATCGTGGATGGAGCAGAGCCTGAATCACTGGATTAGGCTGAAGTGCGTGGATTTTTAGCAAACCCAAAGATGTGTTGGGATGTATCTCTGAAAGGTTCTCTCCTTGCTTTGTAGTTGGTGCCTTTTACACCTGGGAAGGACAAGAGAAGTTTTAGTCATGCTGTTGTGGTTGTATCCACATCTCCATCTGTGGCATGCAGGCTGAGTACTCCAAGTAGCTACTCCAGTGAGTAAGCAGTTTGTGCACAGGGCCTTAGTAAGAAAATAGTAAAAAATGCCATCCAGTTCCCAAAAGGTTTTGAAGGTCAATAGGCTCTTTGCACATATACACACCCCCAAACCCCCCTGAGGTGTGTTTTGGGTCACAGACCAGTTTAGTGCCAGTAGCAACTTCCTAGGAAGGGAAGATGCCACAACCAACTGCTTTAGAGCACCTGTTACCTTAGCTGTTCCCTAACAGAAACAATGTGCCCTTGGAAACCATTCCCTGGGATGAGAGGGATAGGTGAGGTCCTACCTTTGTTTGTGTGCTGCCAGACCTTCCTGTTGGGAGGTGTCTAAGCAGAGCAGCTCAGGTGAAATATCTTAGAATAGCCAAAATCCAACCCCACGCAGCAGTGAAGACAGACTGTGGTGGGATCTGAGTTCCTGAGGAGCAGAGGTTCAGGTAAAGGAGGGATCAGGATCCTTAGCTGAGCACAGCTCCAGGTGTATTCAGGAAAGGCTGATAGATCCAAGCTGCTCCTCATGTGGAGCTTAGCATGTTTGTTCTGTTCCCGGTGGTGTTTGAAAACCACGAGGATGTATCAGGATCCTGCAGGCATCAGCTAACAGGAGATTTTAATGATAAGCTGAAGGGCTCAGTCATGACTAATGGTCAGAAAATAGCCCTTATGATAAATCTGAAGCTAAATATAATTGAAAAAAGGAGGATGGAGGGGTGGCCATCACAGCCTGACAGAAATAGATCAGATCATTTGATTTTTGATGTGGCAAACGGCAAACAGGATCCAGGGTTTTTTTTTTGCTGAAGTGCTGCATGTTTTGCAATTGGAGCACTTCCCAGGGCCATGCTGAACTCTGGGTCAAAAACTTTCACTTTGAGAGTGGTTTCCTGCTCACGGTTGTGTCAGTCCAAGCTGAGAACTGATGCAGAGAAGTCTTAGCAAGAAAAATCTTCCCCAGAACAGAAGGGTGTTGTACCTCTCCAACTCCACGTGCCAGGAAACCACAACACCTCAGTTTGTGCGCGTGGAGCTCTTTTCCAAAAGACAGCACAGGTTGATCCTGACTCTGTTTGTCATTTTAGTTTCTCCAGACTATCCCATTTCTAGGCTGAGGTGAGGATGCTGTGAAACTCCATGGCAGAGCTGCCTTCAGCTCTCATTTGTTGTGCTTTTTCCCTTCCTAGGAGGAAGAGCAGTGACAGGTTGACCTATAATAACTACTTTGTCATCTGACTACTGTTTACACAGGGAATTATTTTAGTGGAGTCCTATTTTGGTAAATTGTCTTCCGAGTGACTTCACTGGGAGCTTGTCTTTATTATGAAGGCTTTGGTGAGTCCAAGGTGTGCAGGTCCTCTGCAGAAGGCAGGAATTAAACCTGGGCCTGTCAGCTTAGGGCTGGAGGGAAAAAATTCCTCTTCCAGCAGAGGATTTTTTTACATCTAATAAACTGCATATATGATTTTTTTTTTCAAGTAAAGAGACTTCTAAATGACACATCTGATGCTTTTTTTTCCTTGTTTTGGTCCCACTCATTTTGTCTGTCACACACATGTGCCTGTCCCGATAATGTGTTACCACCTGTGTTGGAACACATTTCCTTTTGGGCTCACTATTCATTGTAGCAGTTACTTTTCATATCCTTCACAGCCTAATGTCACTGTATAGTTGATGTTGTAGCAATTCAGCCTTGAATTCCTTGAAGATGTACTCTGGCTCTTGCTCTTGGTTATCAACAGCTTCATTGTGGCCAGTAATGTCATCATTGCAGTGTGGGAAGACTTACCCCAGTGCAGTTTCTGATAGGAATGCTTATTTTGTTGGGTTGTGGTTTGGGAAGGTGTTCATAGCCCTGTGAGATCATCAGGGGTGTGGTACAGTTCTGCTATCTGATTATCACAGCTTTTCCTCGTATTATTTTCATCCTGAGTGTGCCAAGTTAGGAGACTTTGGAGAAGCTACACTGAGTACTCTGTTCCAGGCTGAGAGCAGGAGGCTGTAGGAGATAAGTCAGTTGTAAAGCTGGAGCATCGTTACAAAGCCTCTAAACAGTGGGTAGTATCCAGGAGTGGATCAGCTTCTCCAGGAAGGCACCAGCACTTGGAGACAGAGAAATGACCATGGAGAGCTTCCTGCCTTCAGCTGCTCTTCAGAGTGTCCATCCCTCCTTCAGGTGGGGTCCTGGGCAATCCCAGGCTGTGGAATGATAAAATAAGGCTATTATTAAAAATACAACCTGCTGTTGTAGCATCATGTGAGTTGTGTGGTCACGTCAGGGGAATTTTTAGTGTTGGGATGCTTGGACCTGCCTGTTCTGGCTCTCCCCAGGTTGGTGCTGCAGCAGGTGAGCCCTGTGCACTTTGCTTTTATACAGCAGGAAGTTGTCCTTGTGTGGGGCTTGGATTTCCCCCGTTTTTCTTGTGATGAGCTGCATTTTGGTCCTCAAACATGAGAAGTCCAGCCTTCAAAGCAGTGTGGAACCATTCCTTCTTTTCCATCTTTCCTTTTGCTTTGTAACTCTTCCCTTTGAGGAGGTAAAGTTGGTCAGAGCTGAAATTGATTCTGATGAAATGCACATTGTTATTGATAAAAATAATTATGCTCTGAAAGCCAAAATTTTAATCCTTATCTTCAGTTCTGCTTTTTGCTGCTGAGCTCTCTTTGCTGTTCCTTTTCCTTCTAACCTGTCTTAGTGCAGTCCCTTATGCTCTGAGACTCAAAGCTTTCCCTGGACTTGTGCAAGTTAAGTTACAATAAAAACGGAATTGCTTTGAACTTTGCTGTTCTCATTCACTGCAAAGTTCAAAGCATGGAACAAAATCACTCTGGACTGATTTATTTGCCTGTTTTCACTGCAGTAACACAAGCAATAATAAACCAATTGATGTATATTTACAATTGGATTTTTTCCCCCCCTGAATATTGGAGAGGAAATGGCCAAAAATTTTGCTCTCACAGTGGCAAAGGTTTTAGGTGGTTTTTATTTGTAAATAATAGTTTTATAACTCAGTTTTCTTACTAAGTCTCTTGATTTGAGCTAGTTTATAATGCTAGTCCATGGTTTTTTATAATGCTTTCAGTGCTGTTTTATGCACAACTTGTCTCAACTTTGTCGTTTAAAACAGATGTTTATTCCTGATGCCATATACCCTTTTCCTCCCAACCTTTGAGGCTGTTTTACTACGAAATAAAACTGGCATGAATAGTTTAGTTATCTCCATCTCCTATAGGATTTCTCCTTTGATAAGGAAAATTAACCCCTCTGTGTACAAGTAAATAAAGTGAATGAACTTAGAGTTGTGCAAGAACTTTTTCAGTTGGTCTAAATGCAGAATATAACTTTGATCTTGATTCTTTCCAGACTATGAGAAGACAGAGAAATGAAGTTGTCGTGGAGCTGAGAAAGGTGAGAGACGACCCAACATAATTCTTACCAAATGGGAGTTGACTATGTTCTTATTTCACTAAAATAGAGTTTTTGTTGAAGACTTAAAAACCCACAGTTGTGTCTTCATTTCTTAGTCCCCAAAGAACACCTTTTCCTTCTATTTGTCTTCACTAAGCTAAACTTCGGTTCAGAAGAAAGTTCTGAAGTTTCTATACCTGATACAGGGAATTTCATAATTTTTGTTCAGACGAACAGGGTTTATTTGTAATTTAATAAAGGCAATAATTCTTGCTTTTTTGAGACTTTTAAAGCCTTATAAAAAGCTTGGGTTTTCCCTTTAAAAGTCAGATGTTCCTGCTAGTCTGCACACAAAGCTGCTTCCTTACAGCACACAAGAGAAGAAGAGTATATATGTGAAGGTAACACTGGAACTATTGGCCAACTAGCTTATGAGAAAAGTAATCAGAGCTGGAGTGATTTTACTCCTGGGGTGAACAGCAAACTGTGCCCTGGGAATTGCTGTTACAGCTGCTGACAAATAGACTGTGATGTCAGTGTTGATGGATGTGTGCACAGGAAACTTCCAGCACAGGTTGTTGCTGCACACGTGGGGTTGGCTGTAGGTTTTTTGAGGAAGAAGTAATTCTCAGAATGTGATTCTCTGTGCAGTCCTTCCCAACTGCTCCTTGGAAATGTTACCAGTGTCAATGACAGTGTTTGATGCCTCTTTTTCTTAACACCCTCATACCCCTAAGTCCAGGTTTTAAAGTTATCTAATCACTTTTCTCTTTAAGAACAAAAGAGATGAGCATCTCCTAAAGAGAAGGAATGTTCCCCATGAAGACATCTGTGAAGATTCTGACATAGATGGTGACTTTAGAGTGGTAAGAATTAAATCTCAAGCACATCTTCTTGCATTCTCTAAGGACTTTTCCTATCTCTAACTGCCTTTGTCTCTGTTTTCTAGCAAAACACTTCCTTGGAGGCAATAGTACAGGTAAAAACCAACTTAATTGTTTGAATATGCTTCATGTCATGGTGACAAATGTGTGAAAAATGTTAATTTTTCTTATTTTAGAATGCTTCAAGTGACAACCAGGGTATACAGTTAAGTGCTGTGCAGGCAGCAAGGTAAGAACACTCTTCTCTCAAACAGCCTAGTTGTATTCATAACTAGAAATAGTAATTAACTGGTCTTAAAACTTGATATAGAGATCTTTAAAAATCAGAATACATTGATCTTTGAAGTAGTGAGGATTTATCTTGATGCAAAACTGATGCTTATTAGAGTAAAACACAATTAGGAGGACTATAAAGCCTTTAGCTTTAAATGCAGAGAGATCTCAGCATCTCTTGCTGGGTGGAGGAGGAAGAAGCTGTAGGAGGGTGTAACTGGATAACTCTGATCTTTATTTTACTGACTGGTGATAAACTTCAGAAGTAGAGAAAACATGGGAAGCAAACAGGCAGTGGATAATCATAGGATGTTAAGGGGTTGGAATGGACCTTAGAGATCATAATGGCTTTGGTTTTCTAGTTATTTTCAGCTAAAAGTAAGGAAACAAATTCTGCTTGGTGTTTGGGATTAGGAGAGACACACTAGGAAACAGCTTCCCAGACCAGTCATGTGGCACTGGAACAGTTTATCCAGGGAGGTTGTTGGGACTCTGTGCTTGGAGGTTTCCAACACTCAACTACAGGAAGCCATTACTGGGCTGCCCTAGTGTCTGCACTAATCCCTCTTTGAGTGGAAGGTTGGACTAAACATCCACAAGTTCCTCTGCAGCCATGATTTCCAGGATGTGCATGTTAATGTGGTGTTTTCTTTCTTCCCTGTACAGGAAGCTGCTCTCCAGTGACCGCAACCCACCAATTGATGACCTAATAAAATCAGGAATATTACCTATTTTAGTGCACTGTCTTGAAAGAGATGACAAGTGAGTATTGCCAAGGCTTCAGATGTTTGCACTGTCGCATGAATTCTTGTGTTCAGCTAATGTGGGAGCGATTGGAGAACTGAGGTTACAATAATTCTTGGTTTTCTCTTCCTCTGCAGTCCTTCCTTACAGTTTGAAGCTGCCTGGGCTCTGACAAACATTGCCTCTGGGACCTCGGAGCAAACACAGGCTGTAGTTCAGTCAAGTAAGTTCAGCAGTGTTAGAGCTTTGATAACCTGCTCTGAATGAGACCATAAAGAACATCCACACACACTCCTGTTCCTCTGCTCACCAATCCACACAGTAGGGTTGGCCCTTTGGTTGAAATCGAGTTGTCAGTCAGAGGCTGAAGGATGGCACCGAAGGACCTGCTCAGGATGTCTCCTGCCAGATGTTCTACCTCTGCTCTGGCAAGCAGTATCAGGAGGAATTTCTTCATGGATGGTCAGGCATGGGAGTGGACTGTCCAGGGAGGTGGTGGAGTAACCATTCCTGGAGGTGTTTAAGGAGAGACTAGACATGGGCACTTAGTGACATGTTCTGGTTGATAAGGTGGTGTTAGGTCATAGGTTGGACTTAATGATCTCAGAGGTCTTTTCCAACCTGAATGATTCTGTGATTAAAGTTGCTTTTTCCCCATCCTCTTCCTTTCCCAGTTACAATCTGAGTTTTCTTCTGGAAATCTAATGGACACTGCCCCACATCTCTGATGCAGAACACTTTATATTTAAACCTTACCAATGGATTGAACTCTTCTTTCAGTGATGTTCTGTAGGTCTGTGTGCACTAATTAGTCACTTTCATATGTCCTAGCTAATAAATTAGGATTTATTTCAAGGAAAAATAGGATCCATTGGAATCTTTCCAGAAGTACTTACCAATATGCTTGCTGGGGATGTTTTCTCTCCCTGCATACAGGGAAATACTTTTGTTTAGTAGGAAATAAGAATTGTACTGTTTGTTATTTCTCTAATAAAATGTGATTTACACTGAGAGAGATTCTAACAAAAAAATCAGTTTCCCCTTAAATATGTGTTCTAAAATAAATAGGTTTCTTACAGATTGAACTGTTAAGCAAGAACCTTAGTGCTGGGGGGGCAAAAAGCAGGATCAGTTATCTACATGTGGTAGATTAGAGCCTTTTCCTGCTCTCTCCCTACATTCCCAGTCCCTAATGTATCTGTGCAGCTATTTACTCCTGAGTTGGTTCATTTGACTTACTGAGATTGGTCTTTAAATTACAACTTTGCATAACTTGGCACAGAATTCAATCAATGTAGCTAAATTTAGATCCTGACAAGCTTCAATGAACTTGACTTACAAACAAATTTAATGCCAGGTTTTAATACTCTGATTATAAGAATAAAGGAAGAATTATTGCAGTGTTTTACTTCAGTACCACCAGGGAAATTAGTGACTGAAGTTTTGACCAGTACCTAATCAGGAGAAAAATTTCTTGTGATATTTTATTTAAGGATTAAATACATGAGCCATTTTGTCTTTGGAGTTGCATTTTCTAACCATTCCTTGGGGTTTGCTGGTGTTTTGCAGATGCTGTGCCCCTTTTCCTGAGACTGCTGCATTCACCCCATCAAAATGTTTGTGAGCAAGCTGTGTGGGCTTTAGGAAATATCATAGGTGGGTGCTACCAAAAACTTCTTAAGGATGTTTTAATGTTGTCTATGAACTTTGTGAAGAAATCCTCAGGAATATGCTGGGTTGTCAACTGTTGTCAGTGGTTTAGTGTTGTCTGCCATCCCTTTCCCTTCCTACCACCACTTCAGTTTTTGTTGTAAATTATAGAACTCTTTTCTGTTATAATACCACTAATAATTGTTTGTTGCCTTCAATAGGTGATGGACCCCAGTGTAGAGATTATGTTATTAGCCTTGGAGTAGTGAAGCCACTGCTGTCCTTCATCAGCCCATCCATCCCCATCACCTTCTTAAGGAATGTCACTTGGGTCATGGTCAACTTGTGCCGCCACAAAGATCCTCCTCCTCCAATGGAAACCATTCAGGAGGTGATGGAATTGCTGATCAGTGTGACTTAGCTCAGCTCAGTGTGTCTGCCTTCAAAATAACTCTCAGGTGTTTGTTTCCCCCCTCAGATCCTTCCAGCTCTCTGCGTTTTAATTCACCACACGGATGTAAATGTAAGTAACCTCCCTTAGAGTCTGCTTTGTGTTCTGAAGGAGTTTTATAGCTGAAAGTACAAGGATTAATCACAAGTAACTTTTTTTCTTCATTAAAAAATAAGTCTGATGTTCTTTCATTAGGGCAAACTTACTTTTTACCTGCTTATTTGTAAGTATCAGTTAGGTTTTTCCTTGATATTTCTGTCTTTCAAGTGCTTATTTGCATGGACTTTCCCTGCACTTAAAAATGCAGTTTCAGTTGTATTTCTGTGAACATTCATCTACAGATAAATACAGGAGGGTTTGGGGTTTTTTGCCTGGCACTTATATTTTAATGAAAATGAGTGTAAATGAAGAAAAAGTCAGTGTTTGCTGCATGTGCCTTATGTCAAGTTTAGGTGTAAGTGCTGAGGTGTTAAATATGGACATTAGTACTTAATAGGTAAATGAACAAGGCTTTGCTGAAGTTATGAAAAATGATGGAATTATGACAGAAATCATCTTTTTGCCTGAACAGGCCAGAATTTAAAATCAGTTCTTTGCCTCTTGTTGCAGTTGGGGCTCAGTTGTCTAAGTTAATGGCAAAAGTGCTTTGCCAAAATACATCTCAATATATTAACAAATGCTAATAATAATTGTGCTAGTTAATTTCTTGTCTAGAAGTAGATGAAGTTAAGCTCATTTGAATTTCTGAAATGGCTCTATTTGTGAATCAGCCAAGAGCTGTCAGCTGAAACAACACTTGGAGTTTTGTAAGCTGTCACTTAATATCAGATTCACAGCTATTTAAGTTGGCTTTGACTACACATGTGGATTAATGTATATTAATTTTAAACTTATTTTTTAATGCAGTTTTAAAATTGCCATTATTTTTGGTGACATTTGTGGTGTTTCTGTCCTAACAAAGCTGTTCTTCCTGTCAGATATTGGTAGATACAGTCTGGGCACTCTCCTATCTAACGGATGCTGGCAATGAACAGATCCAGATGGTGATAGACTCTGGAATAGTCCCTCACTTGGTTCCTCTTCTCAGCCACCAAGAAGTTAAAGTGCAAGTAAGTTTGGATCCCTCTGAGGAAGTGGTGCTGAAAATGTGCTACTAGAGAAAACATTTAGGTTCTTTTTATAGTTCACGTTGACTTTCAAGAGTATTTTTTGCACGTGTGATGCAGCATTGGATGATGCTGTGATTTGCAGAGAACCTTTTGCTTTCTGAACTGTCAGTGTTTGTGCTCAGCTCAAAGAATGTTTGATTAAAAGAGCTCTTTGATTGAAAGAACTCTGATTCAAGGGGGTGTTTTGTTGCAGACAGCTGCCCTGAGGGCTGTGGGGAACATCGTCACTGGCACCGATGAACAGACACAGGTAGTTCTCAATTGTGAAGCTCTTTCCCATTTTCCAGCACTTCTGACACATCCCAAAGAAAAAATTAATAAGGTAAGCACCTGCAGGGATTGCACCTGGTTGATCACTTGTCTATTAGCTTGGATTCCACATCTAGTGTCATAGAGATTTGACGAATTGACTCCTTATCCCAGTTTGGGGCAAATTACAGCAAGTGCTGAAATTTCCCTAGAAACTAACATCCACAGAAAAATCTCTAAGGAGCTGCAGCCTTGCACTTGACAAGAATGTTGTTTCCTGATTGTTCTAATTGAATTTTTATGAAATTAAAACTTTATCTTATCAGTCTGTTGACTTAGAAGTTTGAGTTCTCCATACGTGAAATGTCACTTTAATTAAACTGACTCTCTTGGAAGTGATGAAATAGAGATAATTGGGTGTCTCTGTGAATGGAGTGTGTGAGAGAGATGGAATTGAAGCCAAGGCAGGCTGGGGGTGGGGAATGCGTGTGTGTGGATGTGTGGAAAAGGCTTTAAATGGGGGCACTGATTGCAGTGCTGATTCCGGAGTGCATCTGAGGCGTGTTGTGCACTTCTGGGGCCTCTCTGCAACACTGCCAATGATTAAAGCCCAAAACAAGCCCACCAGGAGAAGCCAAGGCATCCCAAATCTCTGGCAGGGTCACTAGTGATCCTGTGATCTGATCTCAGAGACTCAGTTGAATGAAAAGTGAGAGAGAATTTCTGACGCTCATTTTGAGAGAAATATTCAGCTTGAAAGTCGTTCCAGAGAGTTGAGAGGAAAAGGGAATTGAGTAGGAGTGGTGGAGGTTTTCTAGGAAGAGAAAATTTCATCAGCTGTAAGATGAAAAGTTGATACTCTGAATATGCTTAAAATTTTATGTGAAACAGTTATTTCCTGACTAAAATATAGATTCCCACTGAAAAAGGGAGGTGGGAGTTCTCAATCCTTATTTAACATCGTCCAGGCACAGTCTTTGTGCAGGGACAGATCTCCCCAGCAGCACCTCTAGTCCTGAACAGTTGGAATTTTGGGCTAAACCACTGTCCCAGGCAGGTGACTGTTGCTGGAAGGAGCATCCTGAGCTGGTGGACAGAATGAGCATCAAGGGTCATGTAATTTTAGAGCAGTGAAAATCAAGTGTTTAACTAGCAGGTGTTGCATTTTCTTGATGATTGAAGCCAAGAAGAGAAACATTGCGAAGGAGGTAAAGAACATATCGTGTCCTACCACTCATGTCTGGAGAACATGAAGCTGTCATGCAATTGGAGCTCACCTGAGCATCAGCTGAAACCTACAGCCTTTGTTCTCAGTGATGAAAGCAATTACTGAGAGGTCATTTGTGACTTGTTTCTCTCCAAATAATATCACCTTTTAATTGGAAGTATTTGGTTGTAACTTGGTAACAATGAAAGACTGAAGAGTCTTGTGGAGTCTCCCAAGGAGAGATTGTCCCCTTTGTGTGCTCTCCTTGGGAATTCAGCTATGTGCAATCAGCCTGGCAGAACACTTGGTTTTGTTTAAGGTTGTCTTGTGTATGGATTGCAGAGCTATAAATGTGCATGTATGTACTCTTGCTGGAGTGGAAATCCGTGATTTAAAAGCCTAGGTGAATTAATTCCTCACATCCCTTTGTTTTGCAGGAAGCAGTTTGGTTCCTATCTAACATCACTGCAGGAAACCAGCAGCAAGTCCAGGCAGTAATAGATGCAAACCTTGTTCCAATGATAATACATCTTCTAGATAAGGTTAGACCACAAGGATTGATGTTGAATGCTCGTTTGGCACTTCACATGCCTCTGTTCCATCTCAGTTTGTGTGTTAGTGTCTTAAAACATGAGTTTCCAAGCCGTTTTGTGTCGGGAAGAAGGGGATAGCTGAAAGCATGTAAGAAATATTTAGGGGACAGGATAAATAACAGAAGTGTTCACAGGTAGTTGTTAACTGCCAATTTATTGATCTCTGAGAGCTTTTCTCTTTCAATTGAACAAGCAGACCTTGAGTCACTGGAGAGACAGCCACAGTTAGAGTGTGAGCAGTGCTTTATCAGAGCTGACACAGTGCTTATCTCTGCCTGTAGTACATGACAGCTGTTGATAAGCAGTGTGAGAGTGGAGCGCTGCAGTTCTCACTTACTTTGATGTAAACAAATTTCCCTTCCTCTGGTAGATCAGTTGGAAAATGTGGTTGCAGGAAGGGATGAGCATTGAGTAGACTCAAACAGCTGCAGGATTTATTAGCCACTTTGCCTACTGAGAACTGATAAGGTGATACTTTGCAGAGTAACAAATCCAAGCTTGGATGGGAATACTAAATAACATAAACCTGGAATGATTGTATCTGTGGTTGTATTTTTAGGGTGACTTTGGCACTCAGAAAGAAGCTGCTTGGGCAATAAGCAACTTAACCATCAGTGGAAGAAAAGACCAAGTGAGTCAAACCTTAAGGTCTATTCCCTTGCGTGCATTTGAGAGTGTGACAGGATTATGGATGTCTTTATTCCTCTACTGTCCAGTAGCTCTTCCTTTTTCCACAAGGAATTTAACAGCTGCAGTGTCATCTCTGGAATGACTTGAGATCTGGAGCATCACTGGGGATTTGGTTGGAAGCTCTTGTGCTAGGATGGCCTGGGAGCTCTGAATGACTGCATTCAGGTTCTGATGGGATTCTGGGCCGTTCCACATCCTGTTACCTTTTTCCCCCAACCATAAGAAAGTGATAATTAGAAGGATAGTGACCAGTGAGTAGAACTACTCTAGTTTCTTACAAGCCCAGAACATTAGATCAGTGGTTAGTGGTGCCATCACTCTTCAATGTGAGCTTGAAACCCCTCACCTAGTACTTAAGAATTAACATTATCTACTACTTGTGTGTTGTAGACCTTAAATATAGTTGTAACAGCACATAAATTTGATTGGATGCTCTAAAAAGTGGTTTCTGAATGTGGAATACTCTCAGCTGGTTGGGGAGCTTGGAGGCCTTTGACTTCATGGAACTTGTTCGCTTGTGCCACATTCCTGGTGTAACTTTTACCTTTTTCCCCTCAGGTGGCTTACTTAATCCAGCAAAATGTAATTCCTCCCTTTTGCAATTTGCTGACAGTAAAAGATGCACAAGTTGTGCAAGTGGTTCTGGATGGACTAAGTAATATATTAAAAATGGCTGAAGATGAAGCAGAAACCATAGCCAATCTTATAGAAGAGTGTGGAGGTATGAGACTTCATTTTTCTGACAGCTTATCCCAAAAATCAATGTTTTGGCTTCCTACTGTGTGTATTTGCTCTTGGCTTTGGTGTGTGTTGGCACAGATGGTTCAATAAACCTTTTTCCAAGTGACTTTTTCATGCCCATCAGGTGAACAGAATGTCTTCTAGCTAATTTAGTTCCTGATCAAGTAAGATGTGGATTTGAAGTAAAATGAGGAGCTGAATAATGGCAGTAAAGTTTATTAGGTGCCACTTTTGTAACAGTCCAAAACATTAGACAAATGAGTCTAACTGACTTGATGTAGGGATGATGTTGCTTAACTTAGTCATGCACAAGTCATGTCCAGGTGAACTTGGAAGAGAAATTCTACATACAGTGGTTGTAGAAATAGAATAACTTGGAAGTTCCTAATGGCTTTGAGACTTTATGTTGGTTAGTATTTAAGTTGACTGAAACTTTTTAGGGATGAAAGAACAATAAGAAACTTAGAGATAACATGGAGTGGAATAGTCAAAAAGACAAAAATGTTGGGGAAAGCTTAACTGATTGGTGATGGTCAGGAGAGAAAAGAGGTTTAAAAGCATAAGACTCTGCTTGTCAGAGCTTCAAAATATTTATAGGTACTGTACCTATATATATTTGTGTATATATATCATATAATACATATATAATAGATGATATATATATATAGAGAGAGAGATAATACATAGATATAAATACTCCAAATGAGCTTAACAACATCTTATTCATGGTCACTCTGTTCCCAGATTGAGTTTTAATGTCTTTGTATGATGAGGTCTTAAGGTTGTTGTGCCTGAACTTGGTGTTCTTATGTTCCTTATTGTGTGTTGTAGGCCTGGAGAAAATTGAACAGCTACAGAATCATGAAAATGAAGACATCTACAAACTGGCTTATGAGATCATTGATCAGTTCTTCTCTTCAGATGATGTGAGTGTGGAACAGCTCTGCAATCTGCTTTTGTGATAGTCCATGGTTATAATGGTTCAGGAGCTGTGACACTTGCTTGGTTGGGTGGAGCTTGAGCCCTTGTTTGAACCAGTTGCATATTAACCATACTTCATGATGCAGCATCTAAAGCAGATCTGATGCCTAATTTAAGCCTCATCTCTAAGGATTAAAATCCCAGGCTTGGAATAGTTCTCTTAACTCTCAGCTGCTGCCTGAGCTTGACATTGCCATTTGCTAAGCTCCCTGCTGGCTCCAGTGCCCCATTGGAGGTTCTGCTGCTTAGGAGACAAACCACTGTGAATATCTCAGTAATTTCAGAGCTGGGATGTGCTGATCAACAATGCTTTCATTTCTAACATGTAACATAAAGGAAGGTTTGATTTCTGTGCACTTTAAATGGTAGCAGCTAATTGCATAGAAAGGAGGTGCAATCATGGCTCTCTGTGTATGAAGGGAGAGAGTTTTCCATGTGGTTGAAGACCTTTTGGGAGCAGATTATTGCTGCATTCATGCCCTATTTTCACTTTGAAAATTACTTTTTGCTAGAGTTTCACTTCTATGTGAACAATAAATTCCAGGCCTTGTTTAGCAGCTCAGATGTTGCACATACAGCAGGACTAGTGTCAGTTTGGTCAGCTGTGTGCTACCTAGTTCAATAGAAACTGCACTCTGGGCTTCATTGGTTTTATCTTGAGAACTGTGACAGTTTGGAAGGCTGACAGAACACTTTGCAGGAGTGGTAATTGCATGAACAAGAGATGATTGGGTGCCCTGGAGCTACCTGCTAAACACAAGCTAAAACATTTTGGCTTAAATTACTTCATCCAACTTAAATTTCTTCATCAAAGCCAGGCTGGATAGAGCCTTGAGCAACCTTGTCTGGTGGGAGGTGTCTCTGCCCAGGGCAGGGGTTGGGGCTGGATGATCTTTAAGGTCCATTCCAATCCTTTACCAGTCTATGGCTATTTTAATGCAGTCACCAAATTAGAGGAGAGGAATGGCAAGACTTGCTGCAGGGAAGGTGAAAAGAGAGATGTTTCTTGGGTTGTGCAGCTCGTTTTTAGTGATGTTTTGTGTCCCTGCCCCTCCTGACTGTGTTCCCATTGCATTGCAGATTGATGAAGATCCAAGCCTTGTTCCAGAAGCAATCCAAGGCGGAACATTTGGTTTCAATTCATCTGCCAATGTACCAGCAGAAGGGTTCCAGTTTTAGAGTGGCATTTTGGGAAGTTAGGTACAATGCAGCACTGAAATCAAAAAACACACAAAAAAAATAAGGTTTGATCCATCAATCTTGGCTCATGGGATCTGCTGCTGCATTTTAAAATCGGGGGAAAGCAAAATGTGAAGATTTCATTTGGAATCCCAGCAAAGCCCAAATGGAGTCAGGAATGGCGAGTGGGTGCGAGTGAGAATGAGTGGCAAAACGCAATGACAAACTTCACACTGAATGCTTATTTAGATTGTTCAAAGAAACAAAAAGGGCTACAGGTCAAAGATCTTCAGTGCCTGAGAAAGGAACAAGGACTTCCTAGAGCAATGTGGGGGGATGCAGCCCTACCATCCTCAAGCCTTGTCAGCAGAAGAGAACAGGATGCCCACGAGAGTGCGAGGAGGACGAGCCCAGGCCTTGCTCCGGAGCACCGTGTGAGTGGCCGCGCTGAGTGAATGTCTGGGCTCGCTGCCCAGTGGCCCCAGCAGGGGCTCCTGCCGCAGGCCCCGGCCCGTGGTGTGTAAGAGTGTGGTGTGATGCTGTCTGTGAGCGCATGAGTCGCCTTCAGGGGCTGAGAACAACCTAATCCATCAGCAAAATGAGGTCACAAGTGTAACTTACACTGGACACAAACCGGTTTAGCAGCAGACTCTGGTTTACTCCTGCAGCCTGTGTTTGTTTTTTTTTAAATCTTTTTAGTTTTGTTTTGGTTTCTTTTCCCCCCTCTTCTTTTTCTTTTCAATTTCTTTCCTCTATGGCTTCTTAGTTGTTTGTAAAGTCAGAATTTCAGGAAGGCTTCCCTGTGCATTTGCACCAGATGAATGTTTGATGTTATGAAAAGCTTTTCCATATCATCAAAAAAAAAACCACCACAAACCCTAATTTGTAGATTTATTTTTTTTTTGCATGGAAAAAAAGAAATAACTAAAAATAAACCATCCATTTCCTCCCAACTAGACTGTGTTGCAGTACACAAGTTGCCATAATAGTAGAAAGCAGTAAAATGTGGTAATAAAAAAAAACTCCTTTTCATTTTCAAAGATAACATGAAAGACCTTTTGCATGTGATAAATCTTGCAGCATAGTTCATTTTTTAGATTTTGTTGGGTCCTGTAACCAAACTTGTTTCTGTTGTGGTAGGATACTGTGCTGTGTTTCAATGTTACTTGTTTTCAGACTTTGTTTTCTATGAAAATGATATGGAAACTTCGACAAAAAGGAAATTTGGTGCATATGTACTGCAGAATAAAGACCAGAAAACAAACAAGAGAGGTGTGAATAGATGTACAAATCCAGTCATGGTTTGAACACCTTTAATATGCCTAATCCAATTGTTTTAGACTCTTTTTATCTTAGATGTAGGCAGCCATGAACAATCTATTTTGAGCCACTTTAGAGAGGGAAAAACTTTGTATTTTTCCAACTTGCACTACAAAAAGGATGCAAGTGTTTTTATAAATTGGAAGAATGCCTCAGTTTTGAGGTCCTGCACACTAAATTCAAGGTGACATTACAGATTTGTACAAACTGAACTCTTTATAAGGTGGCTCATTGTAGGAAATGCTGTGCCTTCCCCTTTGAGCACAAAGTGTTGCATGAAACAACAGTTTGCTATAAGAAAACCATACCAGATTAGCCACCATTTAGCATCTCTTATCTACCTTGTGTTTTCAAATCAGCTGGTAATTCTGAAACACTGTAGAATGGATAAAGATTATTTTGTGATCATAACTCTTTGTTGGACTCTAGAGTATTTTTGCAGCATTCCTTGTCATCAGAAACATGGTTAAAAGTTTCAAACTAGAAGCAGCGGAATCTAGCTTGTGAATTTATCCAAGTAGAGTGCAGGCTAGGCTGTCTTGGGGAAATAAACATTAAAACTTGCAATTCTCTGCTGTTACTGGTGTCTCTTTGTAGCAAACACTCACTTGCCAGCAAGAGTCTTGGAAGAAATTGTCTTAGAAAGCTTCTCCTTTGAGATTTGGACCTGCTAAATGTCTCTGTGGTGTGTTGTGGAGGTTGGAGGAACAACACTGCCCCAACCCTGGCAGTGTTCACAGCCAGGTTGGATGAGCCTTGAGCAACCTGTTCTGGTGGGAGGTGTCCCTGCCCAGGGCAGGGGGTTGGGACTAGATGATCTCTAAGCTCCATTCCAACCTTTTCACATACATAGGTTCATATACTCATAGTTCTGTAGAAATTTCTTTTATTAGAATCCTTCTTTGGGGGGGTAAGAGAAAAACAGACGTTTGTGGCAACTTCTATATTCCTGAAACAACAAAAAAACCAAGCCACTGACAACATCTGTATTTACTGCCCCAAAATGGCTTTTGTTGGCACTTCCCTGATGTAAGAGAATTCCAGAAGATTATCTTTCTGTCTGAGCTTTTTGCCTTTTTTGGTGGGTTTGGGTTTTTTTTGGTGGGCTTTTAAGGGGGAGATTCTCTTGCCCTGATTCACAGCAGGTCTTGGCACTTGTTACTGCTTTCCCAAAACATGGAAAACTCAAGCATTCCAACCTTCCCAGGGAGGCACAGCTTGATTCCTTGGGAGCAAAGCTGAAGCCACTTTGCCTTTTTTTTTCCCCAAAGCTGGAGTTTGAGGTAATGCAATGAATCACATTGCTGGGGAAAGGGGACTTGTTTGGGAGGCTTGGGATGCACACAAGGAATAAGGGTAGGCTGTTAGGAACACTGATCACACTGAGGTTGGTTATTAATCAACTCTCTATTTTAGAGTAAAAAAAAAAATCCCTCTTCCAGCTGCACTTAGGGCAGCAAATAGCTCAGGAAAGATTTCAAATATGAAAAGGTCCAAAATTAATCCATAAATCAGCTATTCCAGGTAGGATTTTTATCCCCAGGATCAAAGAACTGGCCTGGAATTTTAGGATGCTGAGTGGAAAGGAAGAGCTTGAGAGGAGCTGAAGTGGAATTGCCTCTGGTTGTGTGAAGCCTTTCAGAGCTGTTTCCTGGCTCATGGAGCACTGACAGACCAATGTCCCATCTCCAGGCTGGTGGATCACAGGCATTCCCAGTAAGTTGTGCACTCCTGGTTTGGTGGTGGAACAGGCTGGGTTGGCTGATAACATTCTGGATAAGGTGTTAAGATGACTTCGAAGGTTTTCTGGGTTAGGTTTATAACTTGATGGAAAGGGCAGAAATCTTGAGTTCTATCAGCAGGACAAGGTCATGGTTTGAATCCAGAATGTCCTTCCCAAATGCAGTTTTTCAGATTAAATGAATGAATTCTTAACACTTTTTAAGTGCATAAAGTGGGTGAAAACCAACACATGATCTTACTCTGAACATCACTCAGTTATATGGTAAGTTCTTGTTAAAAGTTCCCTTGTTTCAGTAGCTTTTTTTCCCTTGAGATTTCCTGGGTGTGCAGAGAGGGGAGGAGGGGGGAAAGGATTATAATGGAGTTCATATAGCCCAGAAACAAATCAACTCCCAGGCTGAGCATTCCTGGAGTAAAATATCAGTCTGTTCCTATTCAGCACCACAAAAATTAGAGTATTGAGGAGCTGGAGAAGAATTTTTGGAGAAGGAAAACAGATTTAGACCTTGTGGTGGGAGAGGGAGGGGAGCAGTGATACCATGGACAGCTACAGCTTTTTCCTCTGGAAAATAGGGTTGAGAAGGATAAGAAGAAGAAGAAGCGGAAACTGTAATGATTCAGTGATGAAAGGAAGGCAAAATGCTCCTGGCTTGAAAGGATGAAACTGTAAGGTGGGAGAAAGCAAAAGGAATTCACCCAGTTTACCCCAAACTCTGTGAAACTCACAATGTAAGATGTAGTGATTATTTATGGTGCAAAGGAGGGAAATAATAACTACCACCAGCTCTGGATTGCTCATGTTTTACTTCATTCTGAGCAAAAATCTGTACCTTGCACCTGCAGCTTTGTGTGATCCTGTCTGGGATTTCTGAGACTACTTTGGGCATGTGAATAAACCACATGCAGAGGTTTGTTCAGAGAGGGAGAGAACTAGCTCTGCCCTGAGCCAAAAACATCCCTATGTGCCCAGGAATCCTGTAATCCCAACCCTGTACCTGGGACAGATGCTCTCCCAGGTAGGTACCAGAGCTATCAGTGAATGGGTCAAACCCTACATGATATTCCTACTGAATATGTAAATAGCTGAGTGCCACGAAAATACTTTGCTCTGTCCCCAAACTGGTTATGTTTTAAACCCTCTCCATTCCCTGCCTCTTTTTAAAGCAAAATTAACCATTTTGCCAACTTCTCTCCAGGAGGACAATGTTGAAAGTCAACGTACACAGAGACAGGATCACAGGGAATGTGTAATTACAGTCAGGTAGGAAAAGCAATTAACAGCCAAGGGATTTTTTTTCTGGTAACAAAAGCCAGAAACAATGGTTGAAATGAGTTGAAAAATGTAGAGGGTTTGGGGTTTTTTAGATAATTTGTTTTGAGCCAGTCACACTGAGATTGTAGCAGTGGAACTGCAGTAATAGAAAGCATTATTTCAACTTCAGAGTGAAAAACTTGATAGTCTGTGAAAAAAAATCGATTTAAATTGTGTAATAGCCAAAAATACAGTGGTGTGACAGGAATGTAAGGCTGCTGTTAGCAGAGCAGCTTCACACACACACACCAGACCAGTTTTAGACCTGTCCTTGGCTCTGTCCCTTCCCTTGCCTTTCCTCCTGTCCCTTCCCTCAGCTCTGTCCTTTTCCTCTAGTCCTTTTTCCCAGCTCTGTCCCTTCCCTCTTGTCCCTTTCCCCAGCTCTGTGCCTTCCCTCCTGTCCTTTTCTCCAGCCTTGTCCCTTCCCTCTCGGCCCTTTCTCCACCTCTGTCCCTTCCCTCAGCTCTCTCCCTTTCCTCCTGTCCCTCCCCTCATCTCGTCCCTCCCCTCACAGTTCCGCTCAGCCGCTCT
>NW_008693159.1:13686-17936 GCF_000695815.1 Acanthisitta chloris | reverse complement strand
TACTGTGTATCCTGAGACAATCCTGCTTTTTAGAAATTTAGGAAGTACATTACCTGCTATAGAAGGAAATTGAAACTTTCTAAGTTAACACAAAGTCCTATTTAAGTCATAAAATTATGTGTGAGAAATATAGCACTAAGAATATATGTCTGTATTTTCATTACCTTTGAACCTCACAGTAGTTTTTGTGAGCTCTACAGATATTATATAGATCAATATAAGACAGTACTGCTAATAAGATAATGCATAAATGTAATTGTCTAACAATAGAATATACACCATGTAGACTTAAAATAAATGTGGTCAGAATTTTTTTTGCGTATATGCATGGCAGATGATAGATATTACCATGAAATGAGCAGAATGGAATTATATAGCACATGTGGCTTTGGAAAAGGACATTGCGTTCCGTTGTGAGAAGATATAATTAAAGTTGTACATTCTCATTGCAGGAGCTAAGCAACCTGTGATCAAGGAAATGAAGCTTGACATGGTCCATTTTTAGGATATGAAAATGTGGATTTTTTTCCCCCAAAGGCTCTTTCAAGGCTCCTTAGGTACAAGTAGAAGTTCAAGGAGTTTCTTATTGCTAATAATTCTGTTCCCTTCTCTTATATAGGCTTTTACCATTGCCACACATGAGATGTTGTGGTTTACATTTGCAAACTTGGGAAATTTTAGATAATCTCAGCATTTGCCATAGTTCTTGCAGATGCTGTCTCCAGCTCGAAAGAGTATTAGCTGCCATGAACACTTATTTTCCATCTTAGCATTTTGTGTGCAATCATTTAGAGGGATAAAACTGAATGTAGATGATGGGAACAGCTAAAAGAGGAGACAAAATATTTCCCCATATACCCTCCGCCCCTCTAAGACTCCATCCGTGGGAATCAGTGCACCACACATATCCAGGAACTGAAATTCCTTTTCTAGATCATCAGAAAAAAATAAATTTAAAATAATCTGTTTAACACCAGCAGAAATAAACCCAAACCCAACAAAAAGAAAACCAGAAAATATCCATACCTTGCTCATTGCGTAATAAAGAAACAATGTGAATTATTCAAGACACAAGCAACTCTAATTATGAATGTAGGATGCAGTTTTCCTATCTGCAATGCAAAACACAAACCTTGCCCTGCATTCCACCCCACTCCACAAACCTGTGGCATCAAGAATCTTAAATTCTAGCTTAAAAAATTGCATTTTAGAAGTCCAGAATTTCTGATCACTTCCTATTGCTAGTTCAGACATCTCCTGGTGTGTTACTTGTTGTGAATTCCATTCTAAAGACTCTCAGTTTTCCCATATACTCTGGAGAAAACATACGTACATAAATTGAGACTAAACTCCACTACAGGATCCAATCTCTAAAAGTTTTATGCTCAAATACCAAACTCATAACTCAGGGCTCAAGGTTCTAGATGTATTTTATGCTCTGTATCTAGAATAAAAACTGGCTACAGGACCTGGTATTAACAACTAATCATCTCTCTGCTCTCACAGAGCAAAGCAAATGAAGTATGTATAAGAGCCTCTCTGGAGGTCAAAGTTGAAATGCTGTTATGCCCAGGAGTTGTGATTACTGTCTGTTTCCTCAAACAGCCACAGTTGAGCAACATGCCAGGCAAGTGGTCCCCTGTGGCTTGTAAAGTGGGGTTTATGTTGCTGTGTATCCCATGGAGGATTAATGATTGTACTGTGTCTCTGTCAGTATCTGACTTGATGGAGAATGTCATGATAAGTGTTGCTTTTTTCATTCCTGAGTGTATGAGTTTCCAAAAAGGAAAAGTATAATGGAAAGAGTTTTCTGTCAAAAATTGTAGTATTGAATAAGTAGGATAGTTTGAAGATTAAGAACCAAAAAAATTACATTTGTAATGTAGATAATAAATTTCCCATTATCTATAAAACTGCTGCTTGTGACTTGGGTCAAAAGATTAGAAGACACTGAAAAACACTGAATATTGGAATAAGTCCTGGCAACACCTGAAAGGTGAAGGTAATACAAATACAATTCCATATAACCTTTTGTTATGCACGGTAATGTAAAAGGAAGGATCATTTCAAACAAATACTTCTTCCAGATTTCACGTTTTTTTATAAGAAAGATACATCTCCAAGAATGCTTAGAAATACCCATTTTAACTGAAAAAATTATTCCCCCAGAGGATGCTTAGTTGCTTTCATACCAGAGCTTTCATATGAAAAGGTTATGGTCAGAAAAGTGCTCAAAGATCTCAAGCAAAACTAGAGATAATAAAGAATATCTCTGCAACGAGAAGGACATGTTTCCTGTGAAGAATTAGCAAAGTAAATGAAAGTTTACTAACCATAGCCATACAACCAAAGACTTAAGATAATTTAGTTTCTGACTGTAGACTATGCAAGAGTCCTCTTACATTATTAGATTTAGAAATTTTTAGATTTTTCTCCACTGAAATTCTTCAACATCACCTTCAAATGTCACCTTTCCTGTCCTATCTGTACAGTATCCTTGGCAAGATTAGACTTAAAATCTAAGGTCAAATCCTTATGGATGCAACAGTCATTTGGAACACGAGTTCTAGGTTCAGAAATATCAGTAGTTAAATGCTGAATAACATGATGAAGATGGTGCAAAAGTAATGTCTTTGCATTAGACCTGCTACATTTATTAGAACTTTTTCTTATTTTTGAAGAGTAAATATCTGTACTGGTACTGAAATTTCAACTCCAACAGATTTCTCCATGAAGAGAGAAGGAAAAGGCGAGAGGACCAGGGAGACAGAGCATTTTGAATTCTCAGCTGAAGGATGTGGCTTGCCTTAAAATGTGCTCTTAAATTCGCAGCATCAAAAAGATTTTTGGATATTCCAATTCCAGTTAAATGTAAATGCTTGTAAAAGTTAGGGCTGGTATTATTTAATTTTATTATCTAAAAGACAGAAGCTAGGTTCAAAGGCTAGCCTACCTCACTGAGTCATTATTTCTGTTTTGTTTTGATATGTTGTGATCTGTCTGAATTTTGACTTCTACAAAGATTTTAAAAAAAAATGAATGGGGGATAAATTGAACTATTCTCTTATGTTTTCTCACTATTCCCACTTTATACTCCTTTAGTAACAGTGCCTTTTCAGTTAGTGTCAGATGATGGGAAAAATGACTGTTCCATGTAATACACTTAAAAATGAAATTTTTTGTTAATTATAGAGTTCCATCAAAACCTCTAGTTATGCAAGTCCTCTCTTCCTAATTTCAGGTATTTGTAATATAGCAAAATTAAGTTTGGATTAAAATCTCAGAAGTTTCAGCAACTCCCATAATGTAAAAGTTGTCCAGTACTATCTTTTGCTTTCCCTGTTTGTCTAAGAGGATAAATTTTACTTTGTATGTCCAAATAACTTTCTTAGCTCTTTTTTGTCATTCTAGGAATTGCTTGTTGTGTCAAGTGCAGCTGTACTGAGGAGGAAAAGAGTGTCTTGAAAAAGATGTAGTCGAGGATGTTCTAGAATGCTAGGGGGTTGAAATGGATCTTGTCCCAATCTTCACTGCCACGGGCAGGGATAATTTTCACTAGAGCAGGTTGCTCGAGGCCCCATCCAACCTGGCCTTGAACACTGTCAGAGTTGGGGTGTCCACAACCTCCCTGGGCGACCTGTTCCAGTGTCTTACCACCCTCACATAAAAATTTTTCTTCCTAATACCTAATCTCAATTTCCCCTCTTTGAACTTATACTCATTACTCCTTGTCCTATCACTACAATTCCTAATGAAGGGTCCCTCTCCAGCTTCCTTGTAGGCCCCTTCAGATACTGGAAGGTTGCTATGAGGTCTCCATGCAACCTTCTCTTCTCCAGGCTGAACAGCCCCAACTTTCTCAAGCTGTCTTCATAAAGGAAGGGCTCCAGTCCTCTTATCTACTTTGTGACCCTCCTCTGGACTTGCTCCAACAGTTCCATATCCTTATTTCCTATATGGTTTTTATGGGGCAAATTTTCCATCTAGGTAGTAAAGGAAAGAGGGAAAAGGTGTACATAATGACACACACCGTGACAGATTAGATCAGTGTGAAGCAACTATACAAGCAGTCTTGTCAGCAGAGAAAAGTGGTCTGTTTAATGTTTGAATTTCTGTTTCCTTGCAGATGAGAATGGGTTTATTATGTGTATGTTTAAATAGTACAGCACTGCATGCTTCTAATGCTTGTAGAACTTGGCTACCACTTTTTCAGTATGGATTTTGAATTTACAGTGCACAGCTGCTAAACA
>NW_008693159.1:3782-13643 GCF_000695815.1 Acanthisitta chloris | reverse complement strand
CCTACACAGGCTGCATGTGCACAGTCACTGCTCCTGTCTGAAGTGCTTAGCTCTGCAAAGAATAACATTTCCAATATTGCCTTTCACAAAGGTGCCACTGGTGTCTCAAAATAACCAGGTAAGCATTTTGAGTACTCCAAGGCATTTCTGGAAAGGACTTGAGCTATGGCATAGTTAGGCTAACATTAGGGAAGATGCATTAGAAACAAGCCTAAGTTCAAGGTTCAGAGTAGGGTGCTGTAAGGTCCCCGTCCTGCTGCTGGCCATGGGGAAGCTCCCCAAGACTGCATGCTGCCAAGAGGATGTAGCTGGGGCCAAACTCTGGCTGTAGGAACTGCTTTTGACTAAGGCTTATGCCTGGACCCTGCCTGAGCTACAGACCCTCCAAATTGCAGTCCTGCCCTGCTCAGCCACAGGCCTGCTGAGCCCAGCGCTGACCCTACTCTAACCTGCCATACCCAGGATGGTGACCAATGTTGGCTACCCCCAGCTGTGCCCTGATCTGCTCTATTTCCTGGCAAGCGAGTTCTTGCCCTGCTGCCCCAAGGAAAGCCTTGCTGCTCCCAACACCCCAACCCAAAGTAACCAGAAGAGGGAGGATGGCAGTTGTGTTCAAGTGGGAGTCAGATATGACCATTGTGATGAGGCACTTCTGAGGTCAAACCAGGCACATCAGTCAGCAAATCAGGGTCAGGATCAGGCCCAGTGTCACTGATCAGGTCAGACACAGTCCAGTGACAGGAGATGTTTGGGTGAAGCTAGGAAGGCAACCATCTAATCAGAGTCCCCTGGCTTTGCACAGGCTGCAATGTACCAGGAGCTGTAGCCTGAGTGAGGACCAAGAGTTAGGGGCACAGTTTAAATGCAACTCCCATGAGCCAATACCTGGCCCTGGTTGAGGCCTTATCTCAGTGCTGTTTGAGGGACTTGCTCCATGGCTACCAGCAGGAAAGCAGCCATCAACTGCCCTCTCTCTAAGTTGGACCTGACCCCCGGCAGCAAAACCTGCAAAAGAAGAGATGCTTTTAGGGCCAAACAGGTGCTAGCACTCACTTCTCAGCCCTCAGCCCATTTTGGTATCTACTTATCAACCAAAGCCTTGCTGACGTAGAAGGATGGTTGGATGCAGTTTTGTGTCTTGGAACATTTATTTTATCCTACAAGGTTAGATAGTCAGGTATGAAAAGCATCAGTTGGAGCATATATTAATGTGAACCCAGAGTTCTGAAACACCATGGAATTATTTAAATAAATTCTCACTCCAAAATGTGCAACAGATATTAAAAAAAAATCCTGCTTCAATAAGAACCATTTTTATTAAGTGATTTTTTTAATATGTATTATTTCAATACAGTCTGGATTTAGTTAAGATATGAGTTTATATTGATAATATTCTTATGCCAGGTCTTCTTATTTAGATCTCCCTCAGCTGGTGACTGTCAAATGATTGGTTTCATACTCTTTTTTGATTCTTATAATTAGATCCCAAACCAGAAACTCCAATAGAAGTGGAAACATTACAGGACATGGTTGGTTTAAGTAGTCTTTCAGGATACACATGTAATCAGCCTACCTTGTAATTTTGAAAAATATATTTGAATTTATCAGCATATAGACATGCCATTTATTCCTCTTTAGTAAATACAACTATTAGTAGCTAGAATAAGGTAATAAAACAGATGAATATATGAGAACCATCATAGACGGAGTAGTAGTTCAGTATATGTGA
Source organism: Acanthisitta chloris (assembly GCF_000695815.1). Lineage (NCBI taxonomy): Eukaryota > Metazoa > Chordata > Aves > Passeriformes > Acanthisittidae > Acanthisitta > Acanthisitta chloris. The sequence goes on along the minus strand of NW_008693159.1, from coordinate 11,914 downwards.
GCAGCTATTATAGGCAGCAAAGTCAACTTATCTTTCCAGGCTAAGTGTATGCTACACACTGAGGAAGTACATGAGATGTGAGATAAAGATGACTTTTCATGGACCAAAAGGTTAGAAAAAAACACTTGAGTAACCAGTAGCCAATAAATATATTTTTTTTTATTCAGACTAGAGTACACTGACAGTCATATCCAATTACATTATATGCATTATGATTTTGGGGGGTTTGATTGTGTGCCATGACTGCATTCCTCTTTCCTCCTTTAACCAATTTTAATTGAGAGATTCCCATTTGTAGATGCTCAAGATTATCCTGTTCTTTCATTGGTAAGACCACACACAGTTGCTTCCCTAGAAGTAACTGCCCTGCTAGGGAAATGGCAGTAATGTTTTACTCCTGGTTTTAAATGTCTGTCTTCTTTAAAGTTTGTTTTTATAATCTCTGGTTTCATGTAATCACCACAGTACAGAACTTGCCATGTTGCCTGATTCTTGCATATTAGCAGAGGTGACTGGAAACTCTTTGTAGGAAAGCTTTACTTACACTGTTGATTTAAGCAAAATGTTCTGGATGAAACCTGACAGGATTTTTCTTTTCACTGTTTTTGCTTTCATGGAGTATTGTAAGGTGAGTAATCTTCTTAGTTTAATGGTCTACTGTCCAATGTGTAGTTCTCCTTATAATAATTAACAGAAAAAACATACACATGCACACAAAATATTAGATCTGTCCTTAGGTATTTCATGGGGAAAAACCCACAAAACTTTATTTTATTGTTGTAAAATTGTAAAAAACTATTGTAAAAAATATGAAGATGAGATAACCCTATAAAATGAAACTTTTAGTTAAACTAGAAATATATTTTTTGAGTTCTCTTGCTCCCTTTTAAGAAGGACATGTTAGGTTTCTGCATTCTTCTTAAACTAATGGTGTTTTGTGGACTAATTCTAATATTTTATCTACTATAATGTTTGACTCTTCCAACAATAAAAAAATTATCAGGTTTTGCCATTTGGTTCAGTCTAAAAATAAGACCATATTCTTTAAAGGCGTTAGATAGCTACACTTTTGTGCAATGTTGTATTACTTTCAAATTAGAACTGGAAAGTTTTAAAGGTGTTTCTTTTTCTGCCAAAGATATTTTCCTAGATAAAATAAACACAACTTGCATAAACTAGAAAGGTAATAGAAACAGAAAATGACACTTTCTGCTTTGAATTTCAGTAGCACAAAATTATCATTATCTTAAATACCTCAGCTCTTTCATGTCTGGAATTTCAGAACACTGATTTTAAAGTTTTATACTTTTATAAGATGCAAAATTATATTCAAACTTCAATTGTCTGTATGCCTTCAATGATCAAAGGAAACAGTCACACTTCATTTTCTATTCACTAATATAAATTGTCTGGAATAAATATGAAGCCAACTATCAGTGTATTTTAACCACACTTCGAGTTTTACAGCAGGCAATTACACAAATATCTTTTTGTGATAGTTTGGCTACATACTTTACTGTCAATTTATTTCTTACTTACAGTAATACAAAGTTTCTCTTCTTAGACTAATATTGTATATTTTACTACCTGAAACAGATGTGTAGAAAAACTCAAAAGGACAGAAATATCTTTTCACTGCAGTTCAAGTGTTCATTTTATAAATGCAGGGCAGAAAATTCCTTGACCCATTTTAGCAGCTTACTTATGCAGTGCAGCTAGATCCCTATAAAGGCTTCTTCTCAAAATTCAGTTGAAAATCCTTCAATCCTTTCATCTCATGGAATATTCATTGTTTATATATATATATATATATGAGATTTCTCTGTGGACTATGCACAGTGGCTTACATTGCCTCACTTGCACAGAAACAAATGAACTCTTTGAATTGCACAAATTGAATTTTAATCAAGGGGAGTGAGAATAAAGGTAGTTAAATCATATTCAGAAATCAAAACAGTCTATTTTTAACTACATGATATAGATAATCTTAAAGCTATGCTACTGATGTTTTTTACTATGTCAAAGTTACAAAAGAAATTAAGACACTGTCAAGAAAAGACAGAGATGTAAAGACAGTTCTTTTAAGGTATGATTAAAAATATAGGTATAACTACTTGTTATTCATATTTCCATTTTTGCTAATAAATTATCTACAATTCTTTCTGAAGCCCAAGTTACTCTTGGCTGTACAAGTCCCTCTAGTGGCATTATATATATAAGAGATAGCCATAAAAGTTTAGTTCTGTTTCTCATTCTTTATCCATATAATACTTAAAATCAGTCAGTTGAACAAGTAGAACAATATTCAGCTTTAAACTAATTTGATAGTACCAATAACAGGTCAAATTGTGTTCATGTTATTCACACTACCCATCCTTAAGATTAAATTTATTTTACTGAAAAGTTAGTGTTGCTGATATCACTAGTCTTTCAGCCTTAGAAAACAATATTTGGAGTAAGGTGTGTCAGGTTGCTTGTTAGTTCAGAAATATGAAGAATTTAAGGACTCTATGTTCTCACTGTATTCTGGCTTCTGACTCAAAAATAATCATAAATTATTTTGTATTCTGTATTTTGAAAATACTCTTCCTTCTTTAAAGAACTTTTAAAGCAGTGTCAGTGGCACTATTTTATTTCATCTTTTTCATCTCCATGAGATCAACATTTACTCTAACGCTTCTTAGTGCAAAACCCATTAACTTCTGCCTACTGTTTACTTTCAATATAGTATCAAGTAAACATTTCAGAATTACCAGCAATCCATCTAGAAAGGATACTTTAGAAATTTAGGCTTAGATATTAACAGCATGTGTACCAAGATACTTACAATTTTTGCTTGAGTTGTTAGGACTAACTGATTATCCCATGATCAGGGTTCAAACAGATCTGCTCTCTTTCAAAGGCTCTTTTTCTTTAGAAGCAGCTACATTTCCAAATTGACAGGTCTAGTTATATTTACTTAATTGGTGTTTATTGCCCTTTATGCTCGATGATTATCTATGTCTTTCAAGTTCTGGAATTAAATAAACATCACAGATCAAAAGATTAAATGATTCATAATGTATAATGCTAAATAATAATGTAAGATTTAAGCTACTAATTCAGTTGTTAGGTTCCCAGATACACCACCTACCCTTTATTATTGCAGTTTTCCCCTATTTCATTAGCAGTTGATGGCTAAAATGAATATATTTAGTTATGTGTATTTACAGAAATATCTTATTCTTCACAAAAATGATGATGGTATCCACGTAGACTTTTGAAGTTTTTTTGAAGGTCATCATAATTTATGTTCATTCTTACATTATTTAATAATTATTAACAAAGCTGACAAAGTATTTAAGGTGATCCAAATTAAAAGATTTCAGGAGCCACGGTGAAACTTCTTCTGTTTTATATGAGGTTTTGGTTGGTTTTTTTAATCATCATTAAGAGATAAAAAATACAGTCCTACTGTCAGTGTCCACTCATTTCAGTGGACAGGATGGTTGCAATAGGAGTTGTCTTGTGTCTTGTGGACTGGAGATAAAATGTATGGAATAAAATGTTGACAACACTTGTTCCTCAAAGCCTTCAAAGAACATTGTGTACACTCGGTCTCTTTAAGCCGGCATGGGATCTTTTTAAACCGCCGGTGCACATTGGTGGTTTTTTATATAACTTTCACAGCACCACAGTAAATTATACTGTGAATAAACCCTGATGAATAGGAGCAACCATGCATCTAGAAAGTAGGTGTTAAAATCCAGTTCCACATTATTAGAAAACAGTGCAAGGATTAGTAAAAGGCAACCAGATGAAGTTGTGGCAGTGCAGGATTTTAGCGAGCAAAGTCAGGAAGAAGTTATAATAACGAATCATAGCAAAGAGAGTGACAGATACCTGTGCAGAGACAATCACTGTAAGTAGAGAAGTTTCAATGTTTGAAGTAAGCCCTTTGAAGGGTTAAGTCATACACACCTTGGATTTTAATTTTCACTATTAGTATTTCTTGATTTTTTTGGTAGAAGATATTTAAACTCTTTCACATATATTTTTAGCAGAAGATGCTTTTTCTTGATTGATTTCTTCTTAGATCTGTGACTTCAAAAAATGCTTGTTTTCATGATTCTAGGGGTTTTCCCCTCTATAGTGATACAACATGTGATCAATCTTACTTCATGTATTTGTACCAGATTAAACAGCAGTGGAATTGTTTCTTTTTGTTATTTCTGCTGTAGTTTAGCCCTAACTGTAACACTTGTCTGAAGATACCTAAACACTAATATATTACAAAGGAAAGTGGCATCTCTTCTTTATTCAACCTCCTGTTAAAAAGACTCTTTAGAGATCTGTCCTTTTAATTTGGTGGAAATGGAATGAAGCAAAACTTCAGTCTGACTTAGCACACTGTACCGTAGACTAGTTGCTAACTGTGGGTCAAATCAGAAAATGTATAGCGATTTCTATCTCAATTACTGAAACGAAGTTTTAGTTAAAACCATAATGGCTCTCACCTTGCAAAACTCAGGAAGGTCTTTTGTTTCTTATTTCCCATCAGTAATATGCCCCATGTTTCCTTAATGTTGTGTGTGATCAGGCAACCAAGAAATATATTCAAAACCTTTATGCTCATAGGAAAAAAAAGTGGTTTAGAGGGAAGGTTATAGGAAGATGGACAGAGAGAGGAGCACTCACAGTCCAGACAAATGGATGAGACTGTTTTAAACTTTGTGATCTTTGGTCACTACCTGTTTTATCCATTCCTGACAACTCCCACCTATGTGATGAGTTCAGCTACCTGAGATTAACACTGATTTCTGTGACTAGTGTCATAGCAAAAGGTTGTAGCAAAGGTCAGGACAGACTCAAATTTGTCTTCCTGAAGTCTCCATTCTAACTCACACAACAAGTGATGTTGGTAATACCTTGCTGTCTCACTTGATTTTACAGTCCTGAACACTACAAATCCTGTGCATTGAATGAAGCAGGGATCAGGCACTAAAACATATTTTATACTAAAAAATAAAAAAATCTACAATCCTTACTTGCAAGACAGAAGTCTGAAAACTTATTTTTAAAAATTTAGTCCTTCTCATTTCAACTGAAATTATGTTATTAAAATACAGATGGAATTTTCAAGGATTATAAACAAGGCTTGCTGGCACATTGGAACATTCTCTAACAATTCTCTTAAGTCTTTATCATGAACAGTACTTGGAGTCTTATCCTGCCTGCATAGTAGTTTAGACCATTGTAGCATAATGGAGAAAAAATAATGTAGAAGATAAATTTCATAGATCTTGTAGGTATTTTCAGGGTGCCATGGCTGTCCACTCAAAGTATTAAGCCTAAGGACTTGCCTTGTAGTCCAGTGTAGCCTAGTCCCACTCTGTGTGCTTTATTGTCTAGACAGATACAGGACACCTTCAATCATACTAAGTTTGAAGGGGACATGTCCCTAGGAACACGTCTGTGTCCACAGATATTGAAGAGTGTCTGTTGATCCCAATATTCCAACCCAGCACATAATAATATAAATAGTTCGTTTACAAAAATGATAAGAATGTTAAAAGCTGGGAAATTCATATATGAAATTATGGAAGTAGCTAGACTTTGACGATGTCCCTTCAGGAGTGCAGATCAAGATCAATCTGTTATCAATTTATCACCTTTAAAGTCCTTTCAAATAAACAGGTCTCAGGTGTTCTGTGACATATTTGGGAAACTTAACGTATGTAGTAAAAAATACATATACGCATATATACACATACACATGTATTTAACAGTCAGTCTGAAGGCATAAACCCATGTCTCCTTAGTTATCTGCAAAATTCCCTTAGCCATCCAAATGCATTCCTCAAATGTCTATGAAATGAGTTGTCATTGCTGGTGGAAAGCAACACAATGTCCAAGCAAAACTGTAATTTTTAGACCTTCTAATGAATGTTAATCATGTTGAAAGGTGTTTTGTATTTTGTAGCTATTTTAAGTAAATAAACTTGATGACATATTGCCAGATTGCAAAGTTCAATTATTAGGTTGTGTTCGTATTCCAAGATGTCTTTTTCATGCTTTCAGGGCAGAGTAAAGGCTGCCTGAGAGATCCAAATTTACTGAAGTCATTGTGACTGGCTACTTCCCATATGTCAGTGTGAGTGTGTGCCAAGGACAGACGTTTTCAGACCTAGAATAGTCTGTTTAATGCTAACAGTTTTTCAAAATTAGTTACAATTACAATATTTTGCATAGAAGTTAGGACTAAATGATTGCAGCAGATTTGTTTGATGGTGGTATGAAGGTCCTTTGCATATAAGTGAAAATAATTTGACTCATCATTTCCAGGAGTTGGTCAGAATTTATCACCTATGTTGACATAATTGCCACCCACGTCTCACACGATAGAGTTACTATATCCTAGTACTAGTTTTATATAGGAACAAATGCTTCATGTAGGGGAGGTTAGCTCAACTTGATGTGCAGAAATGTATACATCACACCACACCAGCTGCTAAAATAATGCAAACATCGATAGGTGTTCCTGTTCAAACAGAACATTTATCTGTAGTTAAGTCTGCTCCAGTGCTTGAAGCAACTTCTGCATTAAGCTGTAGTTGGATAAGGGCAAAATGATACGTCTGTATAATAGGTCTGGTTGTTTGCCTTTGTTGTTATTTGTACTGAGCCAACCTCAATGTTTTCTCATTTTCATCTATAAAGCAGCAGTACCAAAAGGGAAAAACAATCAGGAAAATTCAAATCTTTAAGTAGATACAGTATTAGTTCAAGCAAATTGGTATATAGCCGCAGGGTTTGATTTCAGAAGCAATATATATTAAAGCATGTGAAAATGTATCCATTTTTCTAAAGTATATAAATCTCAAATAGGGTATTTAGATACAATCAGCTCCAATTTGTCCATAGATGACACCATTCAAAAGCAAAACTCCAGTTTTATGACAACCTACAACAGGGATGAATATTTCTGTACTTACTTTCACCATTCTTATGGGTATGGTGTAAAACATAAGTCTCTGTCTCCTCACAAAAAGGGTTCATATTTCAAATTAAGTATCTTTTAAAGTTGTAAGTATGTTTTTAAAAAAGTTTTAGGAATAATATTTCAATGGCAATTTGAAATGTAGGTCATTAAAACTGGGCTTATAATCTTTTTAGTGTAACCCAGAATGTTCATAGCATTACCGTTATGCATTCAGTTATGGTTATATTCACTATTCACTATTACTTCTAATTGCTAAAGAAATATCCTACTACAATCATTAATTATTTCTATGTATTCTCAGAAAAGAACCTAAGAAGATTTATGTGCTATTAAGAGTGCCATGTAAGTTGTCCAATTTCCAGGAGATAAACTGTTTAGACAGCCTTGATGTATGCCCTTATTTCATCACTGTTATGCCAAAGGGACTATTTGGGTAGTGTGAGTAGAATCTGGTTCATTCTCTAGAAACTACTAGGTTTCTCTCTCTTTTTTTCCAAAGCATTTTTGGGGGTAATGAAATTATTTTAGCATTTTGAGACCCAACTCAATTTATGATTAATTCATCTGGAATTATTTAATTGACTGAGATGGATAAAGCCTTTATATAAAAGCTTACCTGTCTTGGACTCCCAGTTTGATTAGTATGTAATTCCATTCTCTCTTGCATTTTAATTCAGATGCTCTGCTAAACCACATTCATATCTACCTCTCTGATAACACCTCTATCAACACTATGAGGAAAGTTTGGCTCCTTCATTGCCAGTGAAGCTGCAATATTAATTTTCTGTGGTCTGGATGTTCCATTTCTCTCCTTCAGGATCTGTAATTTAATTAATTCCGCTGTTTTTCTCTGAAATCCCTTTGCCCTGCTGCAGCAAGATTCCACTCACTAAATTTAAATGTTGAAAATATTCATTGCCAACCAATTTGTTACTCTTGAAAGATTTCCAGGACAATTCTATTACTATTAAACATTTCTGCAAAATATAAACTTCTTAGACTGTATCTTCTGCTTTGCCTATTAATCCAAATAATTTTATTTATTTCAAGAAACTTCAAGTAAAAAACATGGCAACTAATTTGTCTGTATCACCCCTTTAAAATGTGGATATTTTGCTTCTTTTATAAATTAATAAGGATAGGCAAAAGG
>NW_008693159.1:0-3763 GCF_000695815.1 Acanthisitta chloris | reverse complement strand
GTAGGATATTTTGTAACACCAGTGTGTAAACTTTGAAAAACGTGTAACTTCTTACAATCTTGTACATCATATAATGTTCTAATCATGATTCAGTCATTTTAGTGTAAAAATAATTTGAGGCAATTCAAAGCTTGTGCGTGTAACAAGATGGGGACCTATACTGCACATTTTATCAGGGCTTTTTTATTTCCTAAAACATTGTTCAGAATAATTGGTTCATTGTCACTTAATTAAATTGCACCTTCTTACACAGTGCAGAGTGTTAGAATTAGTGTGCTCAGTAACAGGGCAGAATAGGTCCATCCTATACACAAGCCAAATGAAAAGAAAAATGTAATCTAGTAACATAACTTACATAATTAACAGGCAAGACTTTGCAAATGACTTTCTTGGATTCTGTATGTGCAGGAATCTTTGCCTATAGCAAAGCATTCTGCAGCACAGTAAATTCAGACTAAAATGTTAATATCAGTCTGTAATTCAAATAATGTTCTTGATGTCAGAATTCAGTTACCTATTCAGCCCAGTTTTAGCACTCTTGTCTTTCTAGATTTGTTTGAATATGCAGTTTTCTTTATGATTATCATCCTTTTTCCTTTTGTTATGTTTTCCTGTAGCCATACTAGGAAAGGCAATAAACCTGATACTTTATTAAACTTCTACATTTTTTTCCCCTTGATGTGTGTGTGTGTGTAAGTTTTTAAACACAGAAAATTGTTAAAATCTGCAAATCCTTATAAACATTTCATGTGAATTGCTGCACATACCATAGACATATTTGAAGACTATGGTAGGAAGAAGTATCGGTAATGATCTAGTGTCAGCCTGTCAGTAAATACACTAAAAATAAAAGATGTTAGTAAACAAAAAGGCCTATTCATTCAAACAAGAAAAAAGTGTACAATCCTACAACAAGAATACAATGTATAACAAAATTGAATCAATTTTCAATTTTATGTGAAAGTGTAATTTATAACCCTGAATAAGAGGCATACTATTAGAAGGTTCATTTCTGGTTAGACTGCCAAATTGTCAGTGTAGTTTATTCACTAAAATGCTACTGTCTCAGACTTTAAGAGATCAACAATACACTGGGCTTTTCATAGTATACATGTTATAGCTAAAGTCAGTATGTGTGAGTGCTACTCTTCTCAAAAATCCTAATGCAGGTGTCTTAGTCCAAACTTTATGGTATTTTTAACATCAGTGAATCCTATCCAGTGCTGCATGGAAAATGTGTTTTAAGTTTAATGTAAATCTGTTCTTGGTCAGTGCCTTAATCAAAATGTTTGCTTTGATCACATTAAACCCCATACAGTTATGAATGATGGTTCAAAGCACTAACACACAAGACAACACTATATTATGGGGTATGTTAATGAAAAAGTAATAGCTTTTCTTTAAGTCACGTTTTATTATAATTGACACAAGTTACATGTAAGATAAATCATGTATAGGTAACTACACAAAGAAGAAAAGACAAGTTTTTCTATTTATGTCCTATATTTACTTTCCTGTTTTTTTTGTTTTGTTTATTATTAACAGAAAGATGATCCCTTTATTTAAGACAATAACAATAAGAATAGGATATTTTTCTGTTCACGGGGAAGATACATTCTGGTTTGTTTTAAGAATGGGAGTATATGGAATTCCTTGCTTCCACAAAAACACACTCTTTAGAAATCTGAGGATGAAGGTAGTCAAACTGTGGTTCCTCTTCTTTATCTTAGCTGATGCAATTATCCCTTACAAAATGTATTACTTCACTGTTTACAATACTAAGTGGCTTTACATTTCAGGGGGAGGGAAGTAAGTATGCAAATAGGACTCTACCTTTTTATATTTAATATTTTTGGTGTTCTCTATTACTTTTAGCATGTTTGAATACATCTGAAAAATTAAAGCATGGTGGTTAAGATTTCATTTGGAATTCACAATAATACACAATGTTATAAAAATTTAATCTGTGTGTAGATGAATGAGCACTGTTTTTACAAAGTTATTCCCCTGGAAATTTTGTAGCAATTAAAAGCCCTTGAAGGGATACTTTGGGGGGACTGCCACCCATCTTTTTCAGCTGTTTGGTTACCTAACAGTTTCCTGTGGCTTGTGAAGTTCAAGGCTAGCAGGAGGCAAAATTGTCCTTTGCATGTGAGAGGAAACATACACAGATTTTGTCTATGCTCCTGTCACATCTTTTGCTGCCTCCTATTTGCATTCAGCTATAGTCTGACATGACACGTAAAAGCAACAGAAGTGGTAAACCAGACCTTTTAATCTCCTTGTAGAAGGCATTTGACTTCATTAATGGCAATTAAGGATGTGTAACGTGCAGTTTGCCCACCTGATGTGTGTGCAGGTGTACATGGAGATGCACAAGTGCATATAAGCATTCGGAGAGTGCATGCAGAGATAAAAACATATATGTGTGTTACTAGGGTTGTCCGAGAAAAGCCCAAATCTGTACCATGCAACAGCAGATGTGAGTAAAGGAATCTCAGGTTACTTTTGCTGTGCTAATTGTCCTTTTGCATTAACTTCTCAGAGGCTGTAGGCAAGCAGTGGTATTGACTGTGCATGTGGCCCAAATGAGTCATCTTAACCTGGGGGGGCAAGCAGTGGTATTGACTGTGCATGTTGCCCAAATGACTCATCTTAACCTGAGGAACCTTTATATATGATGTCCTGCACTAATATTTTATGGCAGTCTGGTTAGGAAGCATCTTACTACTGAACCAAGGACTAGAGAAGAATTAAAATCTGAATTCTCACCCATTACCCCAAAAGTTAATCTTGCAACTTCAGTACTACTTTCCTTTTGACGGTGTTTTTTTTCTAAAACAGAACACTCCCATTACCCCAAAAGTTAATCTTGCAATTTCAGTACTACTTTCCTTTTGATGGTGTTTTTTTTTTCTAAAACAGAACACTATTCAGACTTATAGAATAATTTGGGTTAGAAGGGATCTTTAAAGGTCATCTAGTCCAACCCCCAAATTCTAAAAATTCTCTAAAACTCCTTTTACCTCCCTATGAAACTAAGGCAGAATACTACTCACTATTTCACTGTTTGGAAATATTTCCTGAAGCTTTTCCTGTTGATATTCTTTTTAATAAAGGTTTGTTTCCTTATAGAAGATTGGTAATACAGGTGAATATGGGAAATATTGCAATGTGGTAGGCTTGCTGTAATCTGAAAAATAAATCTCTCTAAAAAACCAGCAACATATATTTCTGTGTTGGCTTTGCTCACTGAACAACTCCTTTGAAAATAATCCTTAAATTACTAACTTTTAAGGTATCATTTATTATCACATTACACAGTGTTTCCATACAAAGCTTCTCTGAACATCTAGGCACCTCAACAGGAACTTTGGTACTCTCTGGTGCAGAATCTTGTAGCTGCATTACCCATTCACTTCAATGGGATTTATGAACACTGAGAAACCTTGGAAGTCAGCTATTTTTTTCTTCTGCATGTGGATTTAGACACCCGATTTTAGAAATTCATATTCAGAAATACGGATATGAATAACTCCTTATGGGTTTTTTCCTTGCCTTTGTAGAAATCTTAAATGCTCGATGGATGACAAAGCCCAAGAGGGCCTGGGGCGTGCGGCACATCCATCCCAGGTGCCAGCCGCGGCACCTGGCAGGGGGATGGCAGCAGGGCTGCCTGGCACACACCCCCAGCACTCCTGCTCGAGGAGGCTTCCCCACCCCTGCACAGGCTGCTGGCACCTGGAGGAGAAATTAATTAAAA
>NW_008693158.1:0-38064 GCF_000695815.1 Acanthisitta chloris | reverse complement strand
TATATATATATATATGTGTATGTGATACATGTCTAAGCCCTTCTGTTGCTCTTTTCTTCTAATAGGAAGTACTCTCCAGTAGTTGAGATTACCTATATAATTTATACCTTAACCAAAAGAAGAATATCTTGAAGGAGACCATGATCAGTGCATGTTTTCACAGGGCTTTCCTGATTAATTTTCCAGACTCGAAATATTAAAATAATAGGGATACTGTTGGGGCAAGCATGCTGTACCCCACTCTATACTATTAACTCCTTCAATCTGTGGAGCTTTATTGTCACTAATTTATGTTATGTTCTACTTGCGCTTAATCCCATTCATCTGTGTGTTGTGCTCTGTGCTCTACAGGGCAGCCCATTGCCCAAGTCTTTCTGTCATGCAAAAAGGTTTGGTTGTAATCTAGTTTCTTCTTTGCCAGCAGAGGTTTGTGGTAGCATGACACTGCTTGCTGAGTTTAATTTTCCTCTGACCCTTACTGTCAATAGTAAACCTAAAATAGACTTGTATCCCCTCTGGCTTTGCTCTGAAGTTTGCTTGTCAGCCTAGCTGCCACTGATTATTAGGAAGTGCTTCTTGTAAGTGATAAATACAAATCTCAAAGGGATCTTTAATTTCATTGTTGACTTCTGTGTTCAAACTAAACAAAGAATGCAGTCTTCAATTTTGAAAGGTTCTCAGTATGTATTTACAAGATTGTCTCCATGCACACCCCTGAAAAGACATTTAGCGGGTATGTACAACTTCTGGTCCACATCTGGAAGTGATGAATTCTCTTCATCCCTCCTCAATGTCTCACACATGTATTGTTTCCCAAAAGCAGCGTCTTCACTTTCTTCCAGGTCTTACCTGAGCAGAAGTCAGCCAACATGTTGCCATAAAATTACGCGGTGGTAATTACCTTACCTTAGTGAAGATTCTCTGACTATGGTGAATTACCCAGCAGACCTCAGTAAAAATTAATTGTGTAAATCTACCCCCAGAGGCTGCTTTCGAAGCTTTAAAGTGAAATCAGATCATTTGAACTTCAAACCTAATCATCGTGATTCTAAAATGGCAGCTGTGATGTGATCCATGCTAATGGACTCAGTGAGATTTTGCTCAAAAGCTGACCACACTCCCAAATGACAGCACTAATAAGCTAAATATGTGTTATGTAAAGAAGTGTCTAGAGAGGCAATTTTGAGTAAATTCTATATTGGCAGACACAGATGTGCAGTGAATTGTTGGTCTGACAAGTCTATAGCCATCAGCTAACTCGCTTCTACAGGCTATTCCAATGTGTTTGTGTAATAGGCTCTTTCTTCATTTGTGGGTTATTATTAGATTCTTTTGCAATGAACGTCCAAACTTGACTTTAAAATTAGGCAGCTATTTCAAGAGTCTGTTGGAATTATTGTCCTGGAAATAAACTTACTGATTTTGCATTAAGTAAACAAAATGCCCTGTGTGCAGCAGACTACAGATAAGCAGATCAGCTATGCATTTGTGCAGCCATGTAGAACATAGTGTGTCTGTGTGTCTCTTTGTCTAAAAACAGTGTACTACTGGGATTCCTCATGTAGTAACAAATGGAGCTTACTCTGATGACAAGGTGGGTCTAGAATTTCTGCTGGTGTAAAGCAGAGTAGTTTTATCAAAGAGGTACATTACCTTATGCTACTAAGAGAGTTTAGCATATTCTTTTTGCTTGACTGGTTTCAAGCTTTTGTTGGAACACAGTATCTAAAATTACACATTCTACACAAAAATGAGTAAAAATATGTGTACGTGAAAATATAAGATATTAAATCTAGTATACATTGTGCTATACATTCAGATAGTACTATGTGATATAAGGCATTATTAAAAAAGACAAGAAAAGGATAATGCATAGTTGATTGCTTGACTCTTTGTGATGAATGCCTAAAACAGAGTTGCACATCAGAACAGTATTTAGTGACAAAACCAGAGTTTTACTTGAATCTTAATGTTTAATTTTAATGAATTAGTCACGTGTTAAATATGTTGGATGGCTCTTCAGGGTGACTGTCTTAACTGGGACTTGCTGTCTTTTTGTAGCTCAGAAAGGGTAGGCATATACCCATGCAAAAGCACACAAAATCGGACACTTCTTAACTATGATAAAGTATGAGGGGGAAGGAATGGTTTTCCCTGTTGCCTACATATGGTCCTTCTGTATTGTTAATGAGTCATATATATATTACACATTCGTTTTCTTTCAACTGTGTAGCTGAGACCATTTTTCTCTTTGAAGCTCTTCAATTAAGACATAAGGTTTTAATTTTCTTTTCATGTGCTCCTTTCTTTTTTCTTACTTTAGTTATTTTCCCCAACTTTGTGGCTAAAAGATATTTTTGCTTTTGCACTTTGGCATATCGCCTTTTTTCTTGGTGTCAGGTTTATTTATCTTTATTATTTTTTGATTTTTTTTTTTTTTTAAATTTGTGGTATGTATTCCAGAACTACCCTGGAGTTAAGTGGCACTCACACTTTAGGAACAAAGGCACATATCCCTTTCCTGGAAGTAGCTTGTACTGTCTAGGCAGGCAGTATGTTTTTCTGAAGTGAAAAATATATGAGAGTTAAAAGAAATCTCCTTCCCTGATGCTGATCTCTGGTTTCTGATCAGTCATTGTTGGTCATTCTCATTTGCTTTTAACCATGTATTCACTATGCTATGTGACCCCCTGAAAGGCACAGTGGCTATAAGTAAAATCTGGGAGCATTTGCTGTGATTACACACTCCCTCAAACTTTAAATGGACGAGAGATACATCCCCCGAGTCACAAAATGGCTTACTAACGAGGATAATAAGGTATCACAGCCTTCTAATTTTTCATTTCTTTTTTTAACAGGGCCCCAAAATGCTAACAAATAGAGATAGACTTGTATGTTGAGTCAGGAGTGAAAGGAGTTGGAGTGCTTGTGAGAACTGAAACTTGTTTTGACATTTTCATGAGAGAAAATGTTTATGTAATGGTATCTTTAGTCAATGTGCTTAACCACAGAATTCTCCTATAACCTCTTTTACAGTGGAAAGACCTGGATTTTCCAAGGACGTAATTCCCTAGGGCCATAAAAGATAGAACTCACTTGAGGTTTGCACATCCAGAGCTTTCCAATTCTCTATTCCAAACTAGCATGATTTGCTCTCTTGGTACAACCATTTTATCTTAGAATAATTTGAGTGTTTGGGAACTGTGATACCTCAGAGACCTCTGAAACTTGTGGAAGGTGGCCAATATCTCAAGCTTAAGCCTTCTTTCAAGAGTGACATGGTGGCACAGATGCAGTGCCACATTCTCTGGCTTGGCTCATCCTATTGCATACTGTTCATAACAACTGGCAAAGAAAATTTCCCTTTGAGGAAGCAGAATTGTTTTGTTCCAAAATTGTATACTCCTAATGCTTTTGATGACTTTAATGCTTTAATTCTTCAAAAGTTCTTAGATTAAACTCCACAAACTAGACACATTTAGGCTATGTATTCTTTTTTTTGAGGAAACAATCTGCTGTCATCATCATATAACTACCTAGGCCCAGCCTTTTGGAGACACTAAGCCATTCTCAGACTGTCATCCCTTATCAGTCCTTCTGATAGTGGGACAAAACCAGATATGAACAATAGACCATAAGAGGGAAACACAGAGTAATTTTTTTTTTTTAGTAATATATCAGGATTGTGTGTGCTTGGCTTTTGGTGCACGGCACCAAAGAGTGCTGTGTTTTGCTCTAGCACTGGTATGTCCCAGAGGTCTTTTTCACATGTTCTTTTCTCCTTAGCAATGAAGTCCCATCCTGAGTTGATGGAGGGTAGTAGCTGCTTAGTGTAAGATATCACCAAGCGTATTTGTCACCTGTTCTTGACTGCTACAATATTGTTGTCAGGGTGCACTCCAGCTCTACAGAACAGGAAGAATGAACCTCAGGTTCATAAATCTCAGCTTTCAAGTGGGTTTCTGTATCTCACAACTTAGATGGCCTTATTGATTAAAGCCTCTTTTTGTTTGAGCTTAAAAAGCAAGAGGGCTGTGTTTTCTGTGTGATGTGCAGGCAGGGACGTTAGCCTCTCACAAAGCCTCCTTCTCTGATCATAGACAATCTCTGTAAGCCTAAGCAAGCAGGGATTTCCTTCAGTTCAGTGAAAATCTGCCAGCTGTTTAGATCCTTTAGAAGCTCATGAGGAAAAGCTAGATGTGTTCTTAAATGGCTACCTGAGTCTGAAAGAGAGGTACCATCTCTTTGACTGATGCTCCTGTCCTTTAGAGGTCAACTATGTGAGCGGTGCTCCTGCTTTTTCTCTTTCAATGAAGGTGTTATGCTGCACTGTTGTGGCCTTGAGAATGAGAGAATTTCAGTGTCTTCCAGTTGACTCTCTGCTATAGAAGTTTGCCCTTTAGACACATTCAGGCTCCCACCCAAGTCTCACCCATGTTGTGAAACTCAACCAACCCAAACAGGTTTTCGTTGAGTTTCTTTTGGGGTTTTTGGGTTTTTTTTTCAATTTTTTTGGTTTTGGTTATTTTTTATGTAATTCCTGAATCACATTGTGATTGTTAATATAAACAATAAATACATCTCAATACTTTAAGGATCAACTTTCTATCCTATCTCCCTTAAAGGAAGGGTATTTCTATATTTACTAGTGTAAGATGCAGTTAAAAATAGTAATAATAGGAATGAATTTAAAAGCTACAGTTTCAGTACATGTACATCTCTTCATACTGAATGAAAAGTAAATAAGAAGTTATTTTATTTAATTATATAGCTCAATAATTATGTAAGCACTGTGTTAATAAGTCAAATTATCTTGTTTAAGCTTTCATATTAGTAAATGCTTGAAACAAATGAAACATAAAGGATAGTTACTGTAAACTGTAAAGAATTATATCTGTGAACATGAAAGTTCACTGCCACAATTTGCATGTTTAAATGAGATCAATTAGGTTAATGACGGATGAAAATAAGTAATCCATGATTAAAATGCAAAATAATTCAAAAACTTGTAGGTCCATTTACTGCCAAACTTCCATCTTTCAAAGGGGATATCCAGTTCAAAGGGTTAATGTACAGTCCTGACCTTTACCATCTGGAGGTTTATGTTCAAATATGGTTTACAAGTGAAATTTATTCAAATATAATTTATTTCTCTCTAAAATCTTTTGTAGAAAATCCACAGAGTGGTTTGTCTATTCTACATAGAAACTAAGTGGGCAGGTTATTCCATGTGCTTGTTCTGTGATTGATAGGGCTCAAGAAGATTTCAAAGGAAGTTTGGGAGGTAAGGTTTAATGATATTAAAAGTAGGACATTCAGGAAATAAAACATAAAATAATATAACTCTATTTCAGAGGAATAAGACTTCAGCCATAGGAAAGAGACAACCTGTGGTAAAAGGACCAAAAAGATAGAGGGCATGGCTATGCAGGGAATTGGAGCATAGTGAGGTCATCCCTGAACCTGTTCCAAATACATGACGGAACTGCACAGTGCTTTACCCTGTGGAGATGTGAGCTTCAGACAGCGTGCTGATATTCCTGAGTTAGTGAGCACTAGTGGGCTAACAGCTGTTTGCTCTGTGAAGAGGAGGCTGGGGACAGAACCTTACAGAAGTCACTGGAGGCTTTTGAGGGTGCAGAGTTAATTTGGTCACAACCTGCCATTGCCATCAGTAGAAATCCCCACAGTGAGTCAGTCAAGCCACTGGAGGATAGTCTTAGGTGCACATAAGAAAGAAAAAGTAAGTTCATCTACCTGAAAAGACCAGAAGACTAGTGTAATGATGTAAAAAATGCAGTGCAGTCAATTTCCTGTAGTGATAAACCTTTCTCTGTGCAAGGAGGTATGTAGGTCTTATAGAGACAGCCCAGCCACAGTATCCCCAAGACTGACTGACTGGTTTTTGAAGCTCCTATTCAAAGCAACAATCAGTCACTATAAAAGGCATTACAAAATTAATTTCTCTGCATTGTATTTGATAAGATGAATTCCTACAGGGATATAATGTGACTATATTACATGATCTGTGTTAGAGAGTTGGTTGGAAAGTTGATTTATAGAAAAACTAGAAAGCAATTATTTAAATATACTTGTCATAGCTACTTTATATTGGGTAGCACTAAAAGGATAATAAAGACTGAGTGACAGTCCAGTGTCTGAGAAGTTCCACATCAGGTGCCAATTGGTGCAAGAATTTTTCTGGTACATGACTAAGATCTATGAAGATTAAAATATCTAACCTAGCCTTGGTGTTATTTCAAATGGGATCGTTTTGGAGGGAAACTGAAAATTACAAAATCTATAGTAGTTCACACTGCAAATTACCACTCTGGTTACCTTCAGCCAGTCAGCCTAATGGGAGAAGAACAGAGTTGTTTCAGATGTGCCCTACGGAACAGTTTGGGGGGCTGTTTATTTCCAGAACCAGAGACTAGCAAGCAGGTGAGAATCTTTAGAGGAAAATATATTTAGTGATTGTTAGTAGAACCTTTCAAGGAATGGAAGTTTACCCTTCATGAGGGTATATATTTATGAGAAGCAAGTCAAATTTTCATGCCATGATAGTATTGCATAGGGGTTTTTTTATATAGATTAAACTTTTTTAGTGTCCAATATCTGATATGAATGTCAGAGAAAGGCTTGAAGGGGTATTTGGGAATGCTGAGCATCCAGGGCTCTTATTTACTTCTGCAATAGTTTTGGATGTGCTACAATTCTTAAGCCATATTCAAGATAATCTAAGTCAAATAGAACAGTGAAGGCTTTAAGCAAAAGAATCTGAGGCTGCAGAAGATAAAGTTACATTGAAAGGTTGTGAGCTGTCTCAAAGTTAGGCATTTCTCGATAACATATGTGGTTTAGGCAGAAGGCTTTTCTTGGTCTTGCTTTTTCTTTTTTTCTTTAAAGCACAGTGTAAGGCAACAGAGATGTTAAATGGAACAGATTGTTTAGTCTGAAGAAGTGGTATGACAGAAATAATTAAACAAGATGAAAGTTGTAAAACTAAGCTTTGTCGCTTGCATTCACTGAAGAAAACATAACTAATTTGCTAAAGAAAATATTGTTTCTACCATCTCATTCATGTGTGCATGGGACTTAATGGATAATTAAGCAACCAGTGACGCATTCTGCAAAAGTTTGTAAAGGGGAGTAGCTGTTATCTGCTGCTAAATATCTTTATGAAGTAGCACACATTTAGAACTGTGGTGACAGTGCCACTCTGTCTACCACTTCATTCAGCAGGGTCTAACGATGTGTCCAACACTGTGCTCGTGGTTATCTCTGCCTGTTTTAAGACCAAGTACAAAGCAGATAAGAATATTCAATGAACACATTATGTGGCAAAGAAAGGATAAGGTTCTAACTTATTTGAAACTAAGCAGAGAGGAAGTGTGGAGCTTCGGTAGTGTACTTCCATCTTCTCTTTCAGCTTTCCAAAACCTAAGCCACATATTATGTACTTTCTTAACTTTTTGTGGAGACTGCTATGACCAACAGGTGAGATGTTGAAACAAGGACTATGAATATTTTTAACGAAGTACCAGATAATCAGTGTTCAGAGAATTAGTAACCAAAAGAGTTTCCTGCAAGATTGGTACTTGAATTCAGGCACTCCTGAATTATGTGTCAGGAGGGAATATTTAACTGATCAATCTTTCTTTTCCTCACAATGGCATCTGGCTTGTTATTTGGTATCCAGGAGACTGTTTTTACATGCTACTGGTACAAACTGTTATTACTTTTTTCTTCAACAACCATTGTTTTAAGATAAATTAAACCAGATGAGATGAAGGATGACATAACCATCATAAAAGAATCTCAGATAACAAAGGGACCATATGCTGTTTCTGCTTGACTGTAAAGCAGCTTTTAAAGGAATGTAAGAAGATAAGAAGATACTGAAATATCCATGCGGATATGGTATCAAGTATTCACTTCTATCAAACCTAAGTATTTAAGAACTATCATAAAGCCTAATTTTACAGTATTGTTGAATACTTTTATTGAAATGAAATACCTTGGCTTTGACACAATCACTTCAACAAGATTGTGTCACCCACAAATACCACTACTAATAAAAGAATTTGTTAGGTACATAATACTGAGTTTTCTCTCATCTGTTTAAGCAAAGAGTTATTAATTCAAAACTATCTCCCAGGGTACTTAGATGAAGTTCACCAATGCCAACTTGCTTCACAAGTGCTTATTCAAACCAGTAGGGCACAGACAGAAGTCATGCTAATTTGTCATTTACAAAATAAACTGAAATTTGGGAAATGCTGATTCACAGCTGTAGAATGCACACAGCTGGTAAGTGTAAAAGCAGTGAAAAATGGTGAGCACTTTCACAGACTGATTAGAGTACTCCTCTCTCTTTCAGATCTCATTGGGATATCCAATTTGATGTTTATTTTTGTGCATACTAGAGTGATTTATCCTTGGAATTTACTTTACAAGTTGTGGGCTTTTTTTTCCTAAGCTTAATTACTTAGATTTTGTAGAAATAGGAATAAAATTATGTAGGAATAAGGAATTTTTAGGGAGTTTTGTAATTGCTATCCATATATAAAAATTATGATCTTCTCATGGTTTCTGAAGAAAAAAAGAGTGCCTTAAACTGTCCTATGCTTGCTCCAGTGCTAATTAATCTAGAAAGTAGATACATCATCATTTTCAGAGGTATCTGCTTAGTTTATCTTTGCATCTGGAAATGATGGAAAGGTTCCAAGGAAATAAGAGAGAGAAAAAGCGTGATGAAAAATGTACAAGGCTGTGACATAAATAGATTTCACAAACATGCTTTCTGAAAAAAAAAAAAAAAACCAGGCAAAAATGGATAGAAAATAAATGAATTAGTCTCTCAGGAAATACTTTTAAAATCTTATCATCTGGCAGTCATTTATTACCAGGTAGCAATAATCTTTTATTATTGGACTGTTAGATTTTTATAACATTTTTTAAATGATAGTACCAGAACTGTTGTTGTTCACTGCCACAATAAAGTATCAGGGAAATTTATGGAAGCTTTTCAATATGCAGGAGGTATGTGGTCATAAAATAAAACTATGAAGTAAAGACGTTGTTGGTAGCTCATGATTTAGCTAAATCTGTAAGAAGAAAAATGTGTTGTAATGAATCAGTTACAGTAATTTGAACTCTGGTACATAGATGAAATGGTGGTTAGTGTGCAAAAAGAATTAAACAACAAGGCAAATTAATTCATTAAAAATGGCAGAGTAAATCTGAGTATTATAGATCCAGGCAGGAGATGCTGCTGCACAAGGTTAAATGATTATATCAGAATTTAGAGTAGTCTGGGAATAGTCAGTGGGTAATGGCAGGAAGGTGGGGGTTAATATTCTCCTTTTGGTGACAATGGAAAACTTGTGAGTTTTTCTAGGCATTGGCAATTGCTGGCTACTCAGACAGCTTGAAATAATAGCCCTCAGTGACAGAAACCTACCTATTCATCTGAGGAGCATAATGATCCATTGCTCTTGGGGCTCGTCAGAAATAATGCAGCAGGTGATGACAAGAGGAGTGCAGTGAGCCTCACCAGCCAAGCAAAGCATAATTTCATATATTGCAACAAGGCATAACCTGCTTGCTGTGAGGATGAAAATCCTCCTGTTATTCCTAGAGAACCCCAGTTCCAGTGCCTTTGCCAAATAATCTGTCAGCCATGACATGGATGTTACACCATAGGTAGGCTCCATGCATTTTGCTCTTTGGGCTGCCTGGAGCTTGACTGTTTTCCAAACTGGCAAGTAGTTAGTAAGACATGTTTCCCATGTTGCTTAGGGTCCAGGAAGATAAAACTTGGCATCCATGGGAAGCTGCTGATCACAGCAGGAAGAACTGCTCTGTCACACGAGTACGGTTGTCTTCCTGAATGGATCCATTGGCATATTTCATGCTATTCAATCCAATGCTCAATTAGGTTAAACAAAACCTTTTCTCACTACCAGTATATTTAAGGCTTTTTAAAAATCATTGTATAAAGCAAAAAATTTATTGTCACAAAACATAATTAAAATGTCTAGTCATCATCCTAAAAGATTAAATAAAAAGGTAGTATCAATGCTTTTAGACAGAGGAATTTAAGTAACACTGGTAGCACATCCTGATGTATTATGAGCACTTGCTTTCTCTGACAAACCCAGCAAGCAATGTATTTGTCCCTCCCTGTATTGGTGTCTTTCCTGTTTGTTAACATAATTTACACTCAAAGAGTAAGCCCAACAAAGATCACAGATTTCATTACAGCAAACTCAGCTTTTTACTGCAGCTGGAGAGATGTTCCTAACATAAACTACTGGGACAGAATCACCATCAAAGAAAACATGCACCAGAATCAAAGTATTCCAGCACAGACCTGTGGTCAAATGATGATAATGAGCTGTTTTCAATTATTTAGAACACAATTAGGGAGAGGATTGTGTTTGCACTTGTTTTGCAATAGGCACCGGCAATTTGGCTATATGGAAACTGCTCAGATAGGAGTGCCTTGTTTAATATGTTTGTCGCAATTTATTATTGTGTAGAGGTGTACAACAGGCAAACATCTGAATGGCTGTATGTCCTTTTCTTTCTACCCTTTTCACTAGGATTAGATCTTTTGGTACTAGTTTGAACTTGGAAGACTAAGTAGGGCATTTGGAAAAAAAAAAGAAGTACAGAATCCCTGGTGTTTCAAGAAAGAAATTTAGACAGCATATATCACACTGATGTGTGCCATGCATATAGGAAAGAACCTGACCAATGGATTTTTCGTTTTGAACCCAAAAGACTCATAAACTAATTCAAGAGATTAATCTTTCTCTATACACCTTATAGATATTGAACCTTATATGTTACTTTCACCAAACGGAACATTTTTTCTGTGCCTGATCTTTTTAATATCCTACAGACCAGAAAAAAATACATTCTCTGATGAAGGAAAACCAGTGAAAACCAAGAGAAATATGATTTCTTCTTGACAATGTCACCTATTTCCTTAAAATTATGGGAACCAGCCTGCACAAAACTGAAACTTGAGACCAATACTGCTTTATGCACTGATTATTACTTAAATGACAAATAATATTTTTTAACAAAATTACTATTGAACTGTTTCAATCATGATAAAAACATGGTAGTCATACAAAGAGACAATCCAAACATTTGGCAAAATCACTGTACAGCATGCAAAACCATAAATGGATAATACTGCAAGAGATTTTAATTGAAATGTTGTAGGACTCATGTCTTGTGTGATGCCATTTTACCTTGAGAAGTAGGAGTTGTATATTTCATGCAATGAACATGCTTAAAATCCCAAAGTCTTGAAGGGGCATTGCACTTGATATGATATAATAATGTGCAACCACAAATGCCCTAACTGAATATGTATCCATTACCAGTTTAGACAAGCTCATCTTCAATTTGGGTTGATGTTAGTAAAATTGCTAATATCTGCTTCTGGCATTGTGATTGCATTTAATGATTGTATTTTTTAAAAAAGTTTAACATTGTTTAAACATTTAAAATGTTGTCATCTTTGACAATTAAGAGAGAAACTCTGAGGCCACCAGCTCAAAGGTCTTTGAAAATAAATTTAACTAAAATTTTTGCATGTAAAGCCCAAAACTTCCTGATCCTAAACATTGACACATTCCTAGAAAATCTGTAGGAAATATTAAAGTTTCATGAGATTTTCTTTTTATGAATATCCTAATCTGGTTTTAGAAACCATCTTTCAATGCAAGATGAAGGGTATATTCCATATTATGTTGGCACTGAATGTAAATAGAGACAATATGCACAGTACTGACATAATTGTGGAGCTCTAATTCATTATGTGGAACAGGTTAAGAATTTTCTAATACCTGTTGGGTTTTTTAGTGTGTCAGAATATACTGATTTTTCCAAACTGGGACATAAGTAGGAAAAAAGGTTTTGTTCAGATATGAAATCTTAGTTAGGCCTATGCTACTGTATGGTAGGTCAGCACACAAGTCCTTGCACTCTTTGTATCAGACCAAACCCTCAATCCACAAACTCCAAAGTGTTGAATGTTCTAGTCTGTCAATGTCAAATAAGTATTTTGCTAGATCTGATCTGCTTAGTGTGAATACTTCAGTACTCAGTGGAGTAAGTAACCTCTTTTTCTCATAAATCACTGCATTGGCTCAAATAATTAATCTTGGTGGACTGATTACCATTTCTTATAAAAATTAAATTACCTGTAAGTGAGGTAATGAAGAAATGGCTTCCTAAGACTTGGGGGTTGAGCAGACCTCTAAAATGTAGAATGCTGAAGTACAAGACCCTTCCTCAGGGATTAATAACACCATCTCTGTAAGTGAAAACTGTAAGCCTTGTTCTGTTCTGCTTTCTGGAACTTTAGCCACATTGGAAGATATCTAGGGCACTGAGTTTGAATTTCATAGGAACTTACTCCATTGATTTCTTTTTTTAAAATCTAGAATTCATCAGAGAACTTGAAAATTAGGGGCCTTGACTTGGATCTCTACACCTGATATGATATTTATTTGTAAAAACACCTGGAGGATAATGTAGTTATTGGACACAGCCAGCATGGCTTCATGAGGGAACAGTCCTGCTTGTCAAACCTAATTTCCTTCTATGATAAGGGAACCCACCTAGTTGATCAAGGGAAGCCAGTCGATGTAATCTTTTTAGATTTCGGTAAAGCTTTCGATACTGTCTCTCACAAGATCCTTCTGGATAAAACGTCCAACATAAAATTGGACAAACGCACTATGCAGTGGGTGAGCAACTGGCTCACGGGTTGGGGGCAAAGGGTTATGGTGAACGGGATTACATCAGGCTGGTGACCAGTCACTAGTGGGTTCCATGGGGCTCCATCTTAGGCCCAGTTCTCTTCAACATCTTCAGAAATTATTTGGATGCAGGACTTGAAGGACTATTAAGTAAATTCGCAGATGATGCAAAATTGGGAAGAGCTGTTGACTGCCTTGAGAGGCCTTACAGAGAGACCTAGGCAAATTAGAGAGCTGGGAAATCACCAACCACATGAAGTTTAACATGGGCAAGTGCCAGATTCTGTACCTGGGATGGGGCAACCCTGGCTGTACAGACTGGGGAATGAGATGCTCACCTGGAGTATTGTGTGCAGTTTTGGGCAGCATAATATAAGAAAGATACTAAGTTATTGGAGAGTGTCCAAAGGAGAACAGTGAAGACGGTGAAGGGCCTTGAGGAGCAGCTGAAGTCCCTCAGTCTGTTCAGCCTGGAGAAGAGGAGACTGAGGGGAGACCTCATTACTGTATACAACTTCCTCATAAAAGGAAGTGGAGGGGCAGGCACTCATCTCTTCTCTCTGGCAACCAGTGACAGGACCTGAAGGAATGGTCTGAAGTTGTGTCAGGGGAGATTTATGCTGCGTCTTAGAAAATGATTCTTCAGCCAGAGGGTGGTCGGGCACTGGAACAGGCTCCCCAGGGAAGTCACATCCCCAAGCCTGACAGAGTTCAAGAGGTATTTGGACAATGCTCTCAGGCACATGATGTGATCCTCAGGGATGTCCTGTACAGCACCAGGAGATGGACTAGATGATCCTCAAGGGCCCCTTCCTACTCTGATTATTCTGTGATTCTGTGAAGTTTCTGCAGAGGAGCATTACTCAGTCTTTTTCTCATTTCCTTCCAGTGAAAGGAGTTAATGAAGAGATTTAACTTTTAACAAAATGTGTGGAGATGTCTAGTGGCAAGTACTGTTTTTATTACAACTAAATATATATATGTAAAAATTATCTGGAGAAAAGACTGATGCATTCATCTTTGAATAGGTGCATTTCCAACCCTTTGAATTCTAATGACTGTGAGATCATGACTATTTCTTCTCCTGAATAGTCTACTACTTCCAATACTCATTCCTTAAAAGTCTCAGTGAAATACAGTTAACAACCCACGCTAACATCAGCCCAAGAAAAGAGGTGGACTTATTTCCTGTTTCTAGGATTTTTTGTGATGACATTAACTGAAGATGATTACATTAGGGAGGGCTTATTTGATAAAATAACATGGTGCTATCCTAACATCAGCATGTTTCCCCTTTGTCTCACAAAATGATTTTTCAGCTTAGTTCTGGTTATCCCTATATGCATTTTTCTGATTAATGCCCTACGATGCATAAGGGCTATACTTTGATTTAGTTACTCAACCAGTAACTGGGAGTTCCATGAAAAGGTATCCACAGAAGCTCTGATAATCCAGCACACTAAGGACTGATGGGATCAGCAACTTCTGAAGATACTGATGAAAAAAAGGCCAAATTACTTTTTTATTATCTTGGCACAAAGAAGAAACTAGTAGAGATTAATTTTCTGATTCTGTTGGTGACATATTTTATGATCCTAAGGAAAATTGTTTACTTTTATGAATTCAGTTTTCATTTTTGCACTGTGGTTGTCAAGGGTTTGCACATATAGTAGAACATAACTTATCATGTGGGAATCTTCCAGCAGCTTTCATGTGATTATATGAGGAAATTTATTGAAGAAATGTATATGAAGAAATTTAATCCTGCATGTAACCTGATAAAGGCTTGGTGATAATATAAATACGTACTGAAATCTTTCTTACTTCAAACAATGTAGAAACAGCAGCTGCATTTTGAAAGCAAACAAACCTTTAAGCATTGACAATCTGATTAACTTCAAATGTTTAGTGACTGATAGGAACCACCTTTATTTTTGAAATATTTTCAAAGAGGTTGAAACAATCAGCAAAACAGTTTCACAAGGTATGAACGTTGCCATTAGTTATTCCTAAGAGTACAATACAAAATCATGCATTGAAGTGTTCAATTTTTTTATGTACCAGGTAACATTCATTACTGGTGTAAACTGGTATCAATTTTTCACATGCATTTACTGATTTTGTGTGTTGCTAAAGGTTATAGAGCTTGATCAAAAATAGAGAAATCTTCCCAAAGCTTTGAAATGGCTTCCCTAGTCTTGTGCAATGAGATACACCCAAACCCTAGAAAGGTAGGTGAAGTAGAATCACGAAGTGGAAGTTTTGCCTTTGGTCTGCTGAATGACAAAAGGATATATAAAAAACCCCATGCCATAGTTCTTATCTGTAGACACTCCTAAGCTGTTATTTCCAGTAAAAAAATAGCAGATTCTGTACACATGGAGGGTAGAAGATGTCTTGCTATGTGTCTAAAGACATGTTTGAGTCTTGACTCAGATTGGTGCTAGCAATCAATTGCAGCTCATAATTACCTCATTACTCAGCTTATAAACTGGAGGGCCAAACAGCTCTCACTGTTGGAGATACATGTAAATAAAAAAGTCACTGGGTACTGAAAGCAGTGTGTTTTACTGTGAAGGCTTGCTGTGTTACTTACACTCACATAAACCACTGTGGGTTTTTTACAGAACTGGATTTTCCCAATGCTTATTCATTTTGAATATTTAGCTCCTCTATAATGTCCTTAGAATGTAGGACAAGGACATATTTGTAGGTATTGTAAAGAAACTCTAGTGACCAGTTCCTTGTTCATAAGAACTCTGCTTTGAATACTGATCTACGATATTTTATTACCATGGAATTTCTGGGCCAAATCCTAAAAATATATGCAAAGCATTAATGTTCTGGTAGGTTTAAGTGATGTGAATTGGTATACTTCACTGACTTTAGAGGAGCAACAGATCTGACCCACAGTAAAAGCTTTGGCTCTACTCCTTTTGTTTTTTTTTGTCGTAAAAGTAGAGGGGTTTCAGACATATCTACATTACTTATAACAAGCTAATGAGCATGTCTGAAAATAAATCAACCTTTTGATTTTCTTTCTTTAGACTGTTTCCTAGTGTTGTTAGTGTTTGCTGGAAATCAGGTGATGTCCCAGTTGTTTTGATTAATACTTGTAAGTGTGACAAGTTAAAGCTTACAGTATTCATAAAGTACATTTATACTTTTTCAAATTCTTCTATAATGAACAGTCATAGCAGGAGGTAGTATTTTATAATAGCACTTTGTGTTCTGGAATAATACCAGTCAGCAGGGTTTTATCATCTTTGTTAAAATAATATATTTAGGTTAGTTTTGATTCAAGTATTCTAAAGATTTATTCTCATTTGAAATTTTGATCTGAATGTGAAAGTAAAGGACAAGTTTATCTTGAAAGTTTTCCCCTTATAAGTGTACATTTTAATTCTGGACAGAAATCAAGCAGGGCATGAAAAAGAAATGAAAACAGTAACATTAAGAATAAAGCCCCCAAAATAGAATACCTAGTTTTTGAAAAAGAACCCTTAATAAAATGCAAAAATTGTCAGTTGTTAGTTTCTCAAAGCTATATATTGAATTAAACCCTGTGTTTCATGTTTTAGAGAAACAAGTAGTCACTGTTTAAGTCAATTAGTAGGGAAAACCACTAGGGAATATATTTCCTACACTACATCATTGTGCATTTGAGACTGAAACAAATATAAGACCTTTCTTATTCTGTGTTAGTAAGCTCTGTTTAGAAGTGCATGGAGAACACAGAGCTGTCCAGCATATTAAAATAGGAGTGGGAACTTTAAGTTGGGGGAAACAGTGGTGTATTGATTCATGCAAATTAAAGCTTAATTGTCTGAAGTCCCCTCTTCTATTTCATGTGAGTCATTTACAGCATCGCATAAAATGCTGATAATGCCTTAAATATTTAAGCCAGCAATGCTAGCTAGATGGGCTTTTAACTTCTTTCTTTACCTGTGGCTGTCATGATTGCTCCCATTAAAGTTTAGCTCTTTTTCATATTTCTTTGGAAACCTCTTGATCTCATTGCATTAGTTGTCTCCCATCCCTCAGTTAAATTCTTCATGTATTCCTATCTGATACTAATTTGCTCCTCTGGTTCAATGTATGGTCAAGAGAGTAATTTATTCATCTTCAACAGCACCACTGAAATCAGAGAAGTACCTGATGCCCTGATTTATTAAGGCACTTGAGGTCAGTGCCTCAAGCATGTGCTAAAAATGAAGTAAATGCCAGCATGACCTCCAAAGGATTAGTCACCTCCATAATGGTTTGCAGGGTCCTTAAAAATATGAACTTGTGGATCAGATTTGTTATAAGCCTTTCCCTTTTCTTGTCTTGTGCCATGCTGATATATTATGATAGGCCAAAAGTAAAAATCAAAAGTGAGAAACAGGACTATTAGAAGAATATTATAAGAAACTATTGTTACAGCATATAATTTTTTTTCCTCTTGATTTTGTGGGATCATATTGTCATGCTCTTTGATATTTGCTTGACAACAGGATATCTGTGGTGTCACTGCTAATGTAAATAGCAATTGTCAGTTGGATGAGAAAAAACTCAGATACCCCAGATTTGCAGGTTAGATGAAGATAGGTGTTTCGTATTAGGAAGCTGTGGAGAAAACAAGAGCTTGTGGAAATTAGGAATTACAAAACTGGAAAAATGTAAAATTTCCTAGTGAATCTGAAAATTTTTCTCAATGTGACAATGAACTAGTTCTTCCTCTTTCTAAGGAAAAACTGTGTTGTATAGAAATGTTCCTTTACTTACGATCTTTTTTTTTTCCCTTAAAATAGGTGCCCCTCTAACTCACATAATATATGTTGACTATGAAAGTATATCCTTGCAAGACAGCTGGCAACATTTTTTTTAAGCTTAAAGATCTACCTCAAATACTTTATTCTGCATGAATTCACTGTAGCTATATTATCTTTTTGCAATTAAAACTATAAAACTAATTTCATCATATAAGATAGACTGCAGACTTTTCTGTAGTACTTTTGCAGATATTTGAAACATTCTCTTTGCTAATTCTGTTTAAAAAATGTTCTGGTTTAGGGGCAGCATTATTGCATTTCAGAAATAATATCCTGTAAAATGTCTATAACAAGGTATTTTATCTGAAAGCCCATTGTAGCTTTCTTATTATGAGTTTCCAGCTTCTGCAACAATAAAAGGGTTCTTATTCAAATGTGCACTATTGCATTCGTTTCTCTAATAGCAGCATTCCATCATATCAACCTATAAATAGACAAAGAAACAATTGCACACAATACTTGTTATTCATCCTCAATATTTTTTATTTTGTTGTTAGATAGCAGACTTTGGAATAGTCATATGGAGTATTTGCATTGAATACAGATATAATAAAGCTATTTCCTCTGAGTATACATGCTCTTTCTATCTGTGTTTCCTAGAGATACAAAAAGTTACTGGTTTAGCTACATTGGTCATTTTTATTGCCTTCCTGAAGACAATGGAAATTATACAAGGCTCCATATGAAACCATCTCCAAGAGTAAATTAAATCTATAGTTTAGTCTGTTGTAAATAGAGAAGAATGTACTCTTAGATAATAAATCTTTCTTGTGTATATCAACAAGTTATCTATTTTTTTCTTCCTAGATACACCTTTAGTTAAAATCATTTCTTCCAATTCATGGCCTGAAGAAGGACAATCTATAATTTTGACTTGTGAATCCAAAGGAAAACCAGTGTAAGTGATTTAACAAGTAATATGTTTTTTTTTTGTTATTTTGCTTATTCTGCTGTGACAACAATCCTCAGCTGCAGAAATCTGCTGGTTTTGTCTCATCCTGGAACGTAATCTCTGGTATAGAAAACTCTTTGAAGCCTGTCTTTATTAAGTGTCTATTGAGGATTGGTCTTTCACTTTGTCATCTATTTTAGTTTTCAGGAAGAATTCCAGCTGTGAGATTTTTTTTTTTCAGTCAGGTATGTCAGCCTGAAAGGAGTGCAGGCTTAATCAGTCACTGTTTACATCATTGAACTCATGATAGAAAACATCTCATGAAAATCTTCCAACATCAGCTAGTCTCAGAGAAAATGTATTGAACTTTCTGGATGCTTTGGTGTCATTTACAGGGGAATTTGAAGTTTAATGATATGTGCAATTTGGATGTTTCTTTCTATCAGAATTTGGAAAGGTGTAGCCTGCTTTAAGAATATAAATTGCTTTACTTGGAAATTTACATCTCAGCCATAACTATCTTTAAAGACAGATGTGCAGAGATTAACCCTTGCACAGAATCTGCTATTTAAATAGACTTCACTCCCAAAAAAAGTATCTACTCAGAGGACTTGTTATGTATTTACTCATAAAGATACATAAATAATCTAATTGCTTAATATTAAGTCAATATGAATCAAGTTTCTTAAATATTGGCCTTCGGCTCAAAAGATCAATATATAACAGGGTGATGATACTTGGCTTTAGAATGGCCTTGAAAATGGTAATGCAATAATATTTGGGTCTAGAAAAGGTGCAAATTGCATGCCAAAAGTCATATCACTTATGGCTGAATTTCTCCCTGGTGTAACATTAGTGACTTTATGGAATTGCTTTATGTAGGAGCCTGAAGTCAGATTTACGTCAAGTCAAGAATAAAGTCCAAAATTTCTATTTTGAAAAGCTCTTCTGAGTTGTCTGCCATCATTTAAGCTCCCTAGGTGCTTTTCTTTTTTTATATTATATGCCTGCATCATTTTAAAGCAACTCCTCCGTCCAGATCTTGACTAGGCTGAGCAATTCAGCATCTAGATTGTGCTTCTACCCTGCGTGAGACCAAAACACTGGGGATCCATCCACTTAGTCTTACATGATTGTCAGTGTAGTTGGTCTTCTGTGCACCTATGTACTTCTGATGTGGTATGTGTTTCTGAGATAGATACCTCTGCAGGTAACACAGAAACCTATTGTGAACCATCTCTTGTTTTTATAATATATTGGCAGAAGAAGAAATTATCCATTTACCTAGTAGCTTTCCAGCACTCCCCTAGGTATGAGAAGTACAAGGTCTGTTTCCCCATTATTTTCAAATTCAGCAGAAGATGTGCAAGTGCTTAATTTTCAGAAAGAGGTCAGCCCTGGTTGCCCTGAGTGCACTGTCAGCTAGAGGATATTTAGGACTTTCCTTTTCTCAGTGTTTTCCTCATGACTAAACAGGTGGCAGCTACATGCCAAGTGGTCTCTTTGGCTTATTGACTTCAGGCATTCTAGCGCCAAGTGTTTGATTTTCACTATTCATCTAGCATTCACTCTAGGGATAAAGATTAGAAGTAAGGCAGTCATTATGTATTTTTATATTTTTAATTAACTGCAGTTGGTTATTGGGAGTGGCAGTTTGGCCCTTGACTTTTGGAGTCTTAAATAATAAACTTTGAAGGTGATGAGTTAGTTTCTTCCTTCTGTTCTTTTCTAGTTTTGTGAGACAGGCAGCTAGATTTAACTTGTATTTAATTGGTATGTTGGGAGGAAGGAGAAAGAGGTGTAAAATACCACCTGGGGGTTCTAGTCCTCCAATGATTTCCCTGCCTCTGTGTATTACAGGGTGGGATGATGCTTTTCAGTTTCAGAGTATACAAGAATCATTTTGACTGTCTTCAGACATCTACACAGTAGAAATTTACATCGGAGCTGCTCACTTGGGCTTCCCTTTGCAGTCTGCAGAGATATTTAGGCACTGTTATGACATGACTGCTCTGCTCTTCATTAGACAATTACGGAGGAAAGACTCAGACTGGATCACACCTCTGCTACTTTGTTTCCACTAAGTACATGGAATTTAGACACTTAATTCAAACAGATATTTACCTCTCTATTTTGTGATACCAAATATAGATGTCCAAATGTAGACATTTAGATCAAATTTTAAATCTATATTTACTTTTAGTTCAATTTTGGAAAAATGCATCTTGCTCTTTGTGTACAACTTATAGCCACATTTTCATAATCTTTATTGAAAATGGGCTAGCATTTTTTTCACATGCCAAAGATGTTAGGCTCTGTGTCATGGTTTAACCACAGCCAGTAACTAAGCACCACCCAGCCACTCGCTGACCAGCAGGATCGAGGAGAGTATTGGAGAAGTAAAAGTGAGATAACTCATAGGTTGAGATAAAGACAGTGTAATAACTAAAGCAAAAGCTGGGCCCACAAGCAAAACTAAACAAGGAATTCACTTACCAATTCCCATGGACAGGCAGGTGTTCCACCACCTTCAGGAAAGCAGGGACCCATCACATGTAATGGTGATTTGGAAAAACAAAACACTGTCATTCCAAATGTCCCCCCACTTCCTCCATCTTCCCCAGCTTTATGTAGTGAGCATGATGGTCTGGGATATCCCTTTCGTCAGCTGCCCCAGATGTGCCCTGCCTCTCTGACTCCTTTTGCCACCCCAGCCCACTCACTGGTGGTGTGAGAAGCAGAAAAGACCTTAGCTCTGTGTAAACTCTGCTTATCAATAAGGAAAACATTTCTGAATTATCAACCCTGTTGGCAACACAAATCCAAAACACAGCCCCATTCTAGGTACTGGGAAGAAAATCAAGTCTATCTCAGCCAAAACCAGTGTGCTCTGTTAATAATAGAAAGAATTAATATTCTTGGACATTAGATTTTCCTTCAGCCTTCTCTATTTGTCAGTTATTTCTCAAAGCAGTAAAAAAACACAGAAGTGCTATGCTTTACCTTGGCATACACAATATTTTCTATTTGGTATGCATAATATTATTGACATACTTTATACCATTAGGAGACACTAGTTAAAACATAGTAAATAAAATGGGGCTTCAGTTGAGGTGTTTACTGATTCATTAATTTATTTAAAACAAATTGTTGTATACTTAATGGATTCACATGCAAACCATACATGTGGTTTTGAAAGGGCAGCCAAATAAAAATGTTACAGAATTATCAAGGCAGGGCACCTGTATGCGGTAGCCTTTGGGGCACAAATATTTTGCCAATAAATGCACCTCTAATTGTCCATGCCACAGGAACTGCCAACATCAGCTGCTCCATTTTGCTTCATTAGGTCAGTCTTTCACAGCACAGAGCCAGTAATAAATAGGCATCCTCCTGGGAGCAGTTTGCAGTTGCTTAGCATGAAAAACAGGAATGTCATGCTCCCAACCTGCATTATGATTACCTTCTGGCTTCTAGAGAGAGAGAAATTGGAGAGGTCCACAGAGCCTAAATATGTCAGTGTCACAAGATAAGTGATGAACTGTGGGCTTCATGGAGAGCTCAGAGCCAACTATGGTCCTTCACAGCCATTTGCACACCATGGGTTAATTTCTATATACTGTCAACTTGATGTCACAGTTACAACAGTCTCTCCTGTTTCCTGTAGGCAGCAGTGAATCATACCAGTAAATGAACACTTACTTATAGGTGCATTTCTCTTGTATCCCAGAGCAATTTTCACAAGCTTCAAAATGACATTTGAGATGAAAACAGAGAAAGAATGAAGCCAGCTAGTGGCTGTGGTGACATTGTTGATGCTGATAGCTGCTGCAGAGTAATTCTAAAAGACAAAAGCCGAATGAGGCTAAAGCTAGAACATACTTACCCCATATTACAGTTCATCACCAAGCCCCTTCTTGCAGGGATTCTGTCCCTCAAACTGTGTGCTTCACAATTACCCAGATACTGTGTTTCCAATCTACAATGCAGTCCTAAGGAAAAGCCCTAACTTAGTGTCATGTAGCAGGAAATGGGAGAGAAGACTTGCCTAGACCAACACCTCTGGGAATCAACTGCCCTCTGCATCTCCTGCTGGAGCATTATCCTCCAGAGATGCAGCAGAGAGACAAAGAACAGCTGTTTGCTAGGTGTTAGAACCGGAGAACTAGGGCCCTGCTAAGGTTTCAGAATTTAGGGTGTAAGATTTA
This sequence comes from Acanthisitta chloris, assembly GCF_000695815.1. NCBI lineage: Eukaryota > Metazoa > Chordata > Aves > Passeriformes > Acanthisittidae > Acanthisitta > Acanthisitta chloris. The sequence goes on along the minus strand of NW_008693158.1, from coordinate 15,362 downwards.
GCTTTACCACTCACTTTCCATGACTTTGGGCAAGAGAAAAAAATGTCCTCAGACACTTGAATGTGTGTGGCATTGATTGTCACAATGTGTGAGATGGTCTGGAATTATCCCAGATTCTGAGGTTCCTAGTCATTGTGAATGGATTCATGTCACTCCACATTGATGGTCTTGGTAAAGAGATGCCAATGTTGGAACTGGAATCCTGAGAGTGGGCTGAGGGGAAGAAGAGAAGTTAGGAGGATGAGAGAGGGTCTAGAGAGGAAAATGGAAATCTGATTGAGCCATTCTGAATGATTCAGTGAGACATGAGGGAGTAAGACAAGATGCACAAATTCTGTAACTGCACTATATTATCTCTCTGCTCAACACTGTGAGGATGCGGATAGCCCTGACTGGTCATCACCCTGTGCTTATTTCTGTTAGGGGAATTTCTTCAAGACAGGAGCTGAAAATTACCTTCTATTGGGTAAGCACTGTGTTGCTGCTATAGAAGTGTGATGATACCAGTAAAAAGAGCAGGCCAGATTTCCTGCCTGTTCTGTGTTGGTTTTGCAGAGGCAGGCCGTGTGGGGGATTAATTAAGTGTAGATCATCACAGGCTCTGCCACAGTTCCCTCTGGAGTATGAATTGTGGCTGGTGCAGCTTCAAGCAGAGGCAGGCTGCCTGAGAGCTGCTGGGGAGGTTACTGCAAGAACCATCAGTCCTTGGGTTTGCCCCTCTGTCCTTTGATGGGACATGTGTCATGACACCAATCTCACACGGTGGAATGACATACTGACCACGGTGCTGAGTCAGAATGGCAATGGTAAGATGGGGAAGGAAGGAGACTTTCTCATGCATTGCCTTCCAAAAGGCCTGCCTCTTGCTTCCATATACAGTTCTGGCTAGTCATTGACTCTAGGATCTTGTGTCAAAGCTTGATTATTCACTATAAATATCATTACACTTGTAGATATAGATATAGTCTTTCATTTTGCAAGACTCAGTTGCTGGTTTCTTCACCCTATTGACAATTTTGATAATACTGGTGCCCAGAGTTGTTGGTTTTGGTGTTTGGGGTTTTTTTTTCAAATCATAGGTGTTTAGCCATTTCTCTGCATAACTTAGGTCAAGACACTCTGTAGTTGACATCACTATTCAATGCTGTTTCTTTTCTGGAGATACTATTGTAAAATTTCAAATCAAATTGAAGCTAACCTCTTGTCTTTTCAATCCTTAGCACTATTTTGTTTTTTCCAATGTTTTTTTGGCTGGATTCCTGGACAGTTGTCAGTCTGTAACATTTTAGTAAATGAACATGCCTAATATGTCTGTAAGGTGTCATTGACTCTTCTAAAGTTATTTAATTTTTAGCATAAGATAGTTTTACCTAAACTTTATTTATTTGCCAAAGAAGAATATGTAATTAAACTTCAGAAATCATAGACATCCTTTTTATGTAATGTCTAGACTTTTCCAAAGTCATATTGTCTGACAATATTTTGAATATTTTAAAATGAACATCAGATAGCTGTAAAAAATAAAAAGAACAAAATGATCAGCTACAGGCATTTGCACTTACAAAATATTTTACAAGTCAGTATTTTACTCTTGTAAGGTGTAACTTCTATACATTGTTGTGTCTCAACAGTGTAGTCTACTGACTCAAAACTGCCCCAAAAGTAAACTCAAAACCCATCCCATAATGAAAGAAAGGTTCAATATTTAATATTCTTTGTCAGTACTCTCATCAAAGCATGCATGAAATATGTGGATTTTTGAAGTCAGTGTCATTTCAGCAGAAAGGACGTCAAAATATAATGGAATAATTAGGGCACAGGAAGCAAAGAGAGAGTTAGCTGTCTCTTGTGTGCTGTAGAGAAATGTCTTTCCATTCCATGCAGCTCAGGGGAATCATAGTACAGTTGGTTGACTAATGTAAAGTGAATATTTGGCCTTGTTTGAAATAAATAGGGAAGATTTTTATTTCCGAACACTCACATAGGTATCCTTCATTAGAATAATGTTATTCGTAAGGTCATGAAAAAGTTACAGAGAAAAGCACAACCAGTAATAAACACTAATATTATATGCACTCAGTAGTATAGACAAATAAACATTTTAATATCAGAAAAAAATTATCATTTTTAATAAGGAGGGCACACCAAGTAATCAAGCTTGTGCTATAAAGTTATTGCAAAATTGTGTATTGTATCTCCGCAGAAGGTTCTGTTTTTTCTAGTATCTATTTAAAGAAGACTCTCTTAAGTGAGACAAACATTTTGCAAAGGTCAGTGGAAACAAATACTAATTACAGCAGAGAAACACACACACCATTCTGTCAGTGAATCCAGAGTGGCAGTTTCCTTTGAGAAGGACCTGACAAGGCTTCCCTTAGTGAAGGGAGTTAACTGGTATTCACTCACCTAAAAGCAGCAGAGCATGGACTTTAACTGGCTCTGCTTTAGCCTGCTGCCAGCCAGGACTCCAGTTTCTTCTCAGCTTAGGTGTTGGATTTTGCATCTGTCCTTGATGAATTTCCTTCCCTCCCATGAGGAACCTGTTTGCCCATTCCTTCAGTCTATGGAAGTCCCTCTGAATAGTGGCCTTCCCTCAAATGTACTCAGTACAGGCAAAGTTTGGTGTAAATAACCAACTTAATGAGAGCACATTCCACCACCTTGGCCAGGTCTTTAGTATTCAACAGTAGTACAGGACAGGACCCAAGATTGACTCCTGAAGAAGACTGCTTGTAACCAACCCTCAGGTAAAGTCCTTCAACTCCATCAATGGTCAGTTTTTCACCCATTGAGTAGTACACACATCCAGGACAACAATAATGTCCCAGCCTAGATACAATGAATGTCATTGGATACAGTGACCAAAGATTTGCTAAAGTCAAAGTAGACAACATATGGTGTCTTCTTCATCTACAGAGCCTGTCATTTCTTCAGTGTTTTCACAGCTTTGATAGTTTACAAAAATATAGAAACATTTATTTCATGAATCATTTTGTCACAGGCTCAAGGATGAAATGTATTATAAAGAAAAGAGTAGAAAATGTCTTCCTTCCTCTGAATAATTACCTTAGTTCACACTAATTCAAAGTGGAAACACTCCTGAACTTAAAAAAGGTATTTTGAGAAATGCTAGAATAGACACATTTGGATTTCCTGATTTTCATTGTATGATGGGAAGCATCATAATACTTTGCTTCCTGAAAACTGTGGCATTATGGGCAGTTTATACCCTTTGAAGAGGATTCCTGACTCTCTCAGTGAAAGAGTTAAATATGAATAGTAGCTATGAATGAACTGTATGTCTCATTTTATGCGTGCCCTCAGAACACAGAATTGAAGTAGTTCCTTCATGAGCATGCATATGTTTATTTCCCATAGTATCTGAGAACTTAGCAAATATTGAAATGTTTATTTTTATCACACCTGTGGATGATTAGGTTATTCAGTTGCTTCAAATTTACAGCTGGGAACTGAAGCAAAAAAGGATCCTAAATTCTAAATTGACAAATAGGTCACGTATATTTTATGTGATATATAATATTGGACACACTTCCCATTTTCCCAAGAGCATTTGGAGTGACATAGCATCACACTCAGAAGACAGCTCATCATAGGTTTGAATTGTACCAATGAGCTCTTAGCACATCTATAAACCTATGCTCAAGAGTCTGAAATCAGAATCTAGGGGAGAAAATTGCAAAACCCACTTGACATTCAGCTGTTAACATTTTGGTGTAAGTAGTTTGCCAATATTGCTTTGAAACTGCATCATAATGGCAGGTTTAGATTCTGAATCATTAGTCTAATGGCCAGCTTTTTGCCCATGTACAATTTTTTCTGTCCTGCTTTGACATGATACACTTCCCAGCTTCTGTGGCAGGTGAGATGGAGGTTCTGTAAGAAATTATCTCATTTTTTACATAAAATTTATTCACTGCTGAATACTATCTGGAATGTGCCACAAGTACCTAGCAGCCTAGAAAGGAATGCTAGTATCAACTCCGCCTATATGAATTATCATAATGAATCTGGAAAAGCATGCATGTTCCTGTGTTTATAAATCACCAGGCAGAATGAATCTACAGCCCAAGCTGGGTGCTCAGGCAGTATCAATAAATATTAATGATTTGGAAAATTGGAGGAATTTGTCCATATCCAGGATGAAATATTACTCTAGCAAAATATGAACGTGATATCAAAGTATTTCTCCCTTAAGCTTCATACACATTTGTTTATAAGAAATCCTAGATTGTAGAAGTCTTTTTCCAGGTTTCTCTGGAAAGGTCCATCTGCAACTGAAATGATAAAAAATATGTAAGGGAAGCTGGTACTGGAATTCCCCTGTTTTACGTTTAGAGCTTTGTCTTAGCAGAAAGGTGAATGGTATTGAATAAAACTGCTGTGCGTTTAACAAACTAGGAGTCTCCCTCCCTGGAGTCCTTTGCCTTGATCCCAGAATTAGCATTAACTGAAGTCTCTTTCTTTTTCCAATTTATGCTTTCTGAACACTCTGAGTTTACAGTACCCAGGGGCACATGTCACACACAGCTTTGGGCAAGATTCTGTAAATATATGCTTGAATAAATGCCTACATATATAGGACAAAGTATTGTATCTCTGGATATAGACTAGGACAAGGGTAAGAAACCCTCCTCACAGTTCTCAGCCCTGTGTTCCCTGTCACTGGGGAACAGCTCTCAGGATAGCTCAGGCTCTTCTGTTCTTGTCTTTTGTCTTGCTCTCTGTCCATTCCAAGTTGTCTTTCTTTGAATTTGGCTTGTTCAGCAGTTAGATAGAGCCTGTCTCCTACAAATACAGTAGGGATCTCTGTCCTGTCTCTTTGTCCTTGTTCTAGTTTCTTGAAATGTTTCTTCTTTGCCTTTTTTAAGCCTTGCTTTTTCATCTTTGCATTTTATCCCCTTTAGGATCTCTGTAGGCTTTTTTTTTCTGTTTGGAGAAGTGTTAGCTTCTGTTTCTCCACAAGGAACTTACTCTATTTGCGTAGGTGATTTTAAACTCAAAACCTACTGTTAATTTGATCCATGTCAGCTGATGTTAATCGCTCTGTATCCCATGGCTATTGTCAATCACATAGAAATGTCTTATCATCAACCAGACTTGTAGGTTAAGAACCTACATTCCACATAGGCAGCACTGTATATATAAAGAAAGCATTATTGGTATCAAACACTACATTTCAAGCTCTTTCAGTCAGCAAGGTAAAGAGAAAATATGTCACGTGCAACTTACACTGATCACGTAGCATGTGACAGAAGTTTTGTAGTTTGGAATATACATAGTTGTTAATAATGGTGAACTTCTTCAGTATCCAAATTCTATGTCCAGCTCATTTTTAAAACAATTCTAGCTCATCGTCACTGATGCCAACCCAAATCTCTGTTGAAGTCAAACTTGGCAACATTTACCAGTACCTCACCGTCGTTGCTGCAATTACTTTCTTTGGATTGTTGACCAACTTTTACATTATTGTAATTTTGAAGGAGTTCATGTTAATGATATCTCCTGCCTTGATTTAGTATGCATCTGTTATGTACTATGTTTAATGAGTGCTCATTTTCAGTAAAATGTTCTAAAATCTTATGAAGAATATCATATGAATTGTAGAGAAAAATCTGCCTAGCGAAACTTTCCAGATGGGTAGTTTGTTTTTGCAAGAAAAAGCCAATTATTTTAAAGGATTATGTAACTATTCAGCTTGTAAACTTCTACACCAATATTTCATTGACATTAAGCCTCCACTGTGGAATTATGCCATGATGTAATAGATACCATATTAAGAAGCCAGTAACATTTTTGCTGAGATACAGCATGTATATTTAATAGGTTCTCTTTTAGTATGTGTTAAACATCCTATGTATCTAGGAAGTTGTATCTTCTTTTCACAGCTGGGACCTTCTATGCTTTTGTTTGTTTGTTTGTTTCACCAATATTTTGCAGGCAGTAGGGAAATTGGTGTTATAAAAAGTGTGACACAAAAGGAAACAGGTGGGAGCATTAGTGCCTGTCTGAAAATTACATTTTACAATAAAACCTCCTGCAGTGCTTAAGAACTTCCCCTTTAGTGTTCTGTAAAATGATCACATTGCCTAATAGGCTCAATTCAATAATTGCTTTACCTCTTTTTAAAGTGTCCTTTTTCTGCAGTGTTTACCCATAAAAGTGCAGAAAGTACAGTGTGAAAAACAACTACATGCAGCATTTTTAGAGCTCGTTAAATCCTTTTTGCATGTGTATGCCTTTTGAAATAATTCTTTTCCTTACTCTCAGGTGGAAACATTCTAAAATAGAAAAGGGCCATGAAATAAAATAATAGATAAAACTGAAATACAGTGTAGTAATTCTAATTGAGTACTAGACTGGAAGTTAAAACATGAGAAAAAAGCTTTTGGGAGAGGATATGATTTTCAGTCTTTTAGATACTTCAGTTTCTGTAAACAAGTGATTAGCTACCCTTAAACGTAAAATTATTGTGATCTTGAATCAACCATTATCAGTAGAACACAAAATGACACATTAGTATAACTCCTTCAGTGCAAATCATCCTCGTGGTACTTACTCTGTTTCAGAATTCCAGAATATGTATAGCAGATGTTATCTGGAATACCCAGTGTCCCGGAGAGCATCAGCTCATTAAATACCTGCATTTTTACCCCACATTTATAGCAGCACAGTACCCCGAGAATATGTACATGCTGTAAGCTAACAAGGTAAAACACCATGCTTCTAGAGGAGTTTGACACTACTCTTTGGTGAGCATAACTTCAGAACAAATGGTCATGACAAGTGGGATTATGTTTCTGACAGGCATGGCAGCAAACAGATAAGGGAACAAAGAAATTATCACAATTTATTATTAGTGTAAATTAGAAATTATGCATTATTTCGTTAACAGTCTTTGACTTTCTATTGCAAGGAAGATCTTGGAGTTTGGCTAGTTAAAATGAAATTTCCAGATTTAAGGCTTACTATTTCAAGCACCACAGTAAACTGTTTCCAAAACTTACTAAGATCTGAGGAAAGACTGAATCTGTGATTTGTAGTCTTGCACAGGAGAACAAAAGCAGCAGACTGGAAGGATGCAGAACCACACAGAGAACAGCCAAGAAACTGCTGTAGCTGATTGCCTGATGTGTCCCTCATTTAAGCACCTGCTGTAAGCAGCTGAGGGGCTGAGCAGGTATGTCAGGGCACTTAATGGTGGATAACCCAGTCAGGGAATTATCTAACTGGGAGGCAGTGGTGAGTCTACTGTATTTTGAATAGAGAATTTCAGCACAGATGTATGTGTCAAGCTGCATGCATACCTGTTTTTGTGCATTTTGCAGCAGAGCCTTCAGGGAACAGTCTTGGGACAAGGGAAGAACAGCATGAGTTATTCAGTATCAAAGTAATGCAAACAACATGAGACCTTTTAGTGTCTATACATTGGAAAAGAGAAAAAATATCTACTACTTAGTAAAGCACCCTGTAACTTTCTCCTGTGCATCTCCTTCCATTCATCAGGGGTGTTGGGGAAGTTGACACATGCCCACCCGTAGTGGGTTGACCATGACTGGCTGTCAGATGCCCACCCAGCCACTTTCACACTACCCCTCCTCAGCAGGACATGAATGAGATAAGGACAAGGAGATCGCTTAACAATTACTCTCACGGGTAAAACAGGCTCCGTGTGAGGAAAATCCAATTTCTTTCCAGTTAAAATAGAGTTGGATGTTGAGAAACAAAGAGAAAAGCTGAAAACACCTTCTCCACACACAACCCCTTTCTCCCAGACCCACTTTGGCTCCTTCTTTCTCAGTTCCTCTGTCTTCCTGCTCCAGGGAATGGGAAAAGGGCACAATGTCTGTAACAGTTCCTTTCTGTTGCTCCTTCCTCATCACACTGCTGTAGACCAGCATCCTCCAGGGGCTGCAGGGGAACCCCTGCTCCTGCACCTAGATCACCTCCTCCACTTCTCCTCCTCTCTGCTCTGGGCTCTTAGGGATGTTTCTCACACTGTTCCCCTCAGCCCTGGCCTGAAAGGCAAATTCTGCCTTTCCTTTCCTAAGCTGTCCCTAAGGCTCTGCCGTAGTGCCCTTCAGGTTGCTGGCTGGAGTCATTGACTGATTGTCAATCACAATCACAACTGACTGTGTCTGGCATTGGGCAATTTTGGCTTTTTAGTTTTTGCTTTTCAGTTGTGATTTTTGGTTTTGTTTTGTTGGGGTTTTCTTAAACTTTCTGTTGCTCTTAAATATCCCTAACCTATATTCTTACCTCACGCACATGATTTCTGGAAGGCTCCAAATGGAGTCAGTTTGTTTCAGGGAGTGACAGTCTGGGGGAGCTCTCAGCACCGTCTCCCTTCAGCTCATTCTTTCAAAAGTATTTACTTGCAGTTTGCACCTAGAGACAAAAAACAAAGTATGGGCAATTATATGGTAATCAACATCAAAAAGGGGAGATGCATAAAAATGAAGAATCTTGTTAAAAAGAAGTTACAAGGGGCAAGTAAGAGAATTAAATCTTTCCAGGCAGCCTGAGGACTGTGTTAGAAAAATTCAAAAAGGGTTTAGAACCACAGGGTCAATACATATCACCTAGAAGAAACACTTGATAAGTTGGTGAGGCTAAACAGAAGATAAATCAATGTAATAAAAAAGGCAAAGCCATAATTTGAAAAGCTGAACATGTTTTCCAAAGGAAAGTGAATATTCTTAGATTTTGGCCTATTAAATATAAAAATTCAGCTAGCCAAATCCACCAGGGGGGGGGGGGGGGGTGAAGGGGGAGTGTTAAGGAGTAACTAACAAAGAAACCTGAAAGCAATAGTCAGTCTTCCATGAAATATATCAGGAAGTTTTCCAGTACCTTTTCTAGGATCAACTAAAGATCAAGGTTAAAGGGGAAGCCGGATGAATTTGCTACATCCATATATACTGTTGTAGAAGACACTGGGTATATTACAGACTGATTCCCTTTTTTTCTGAGTTGCTCACCAGCAAGATTTACTTAAATGGACAGAGGTGGCTGGGAAACAGAGAGGCAAAATGAGCAGTTAAGAAGTCAGCAGGACCAGATGGTTTCACCCCAGTATTCAAAGGGAATTCAAGGATGAGACTGATGAATTATGAACAGTGATGGGAAACCTAATGCTTAAAACCACCTTGTTAGCTTGGGACAACAAAGCTTCTGGAGAGATCCCAGAATGTGCATGTCTCTAGAACTGACATCTGAGCTTTACAAATACTAAAAGCTATAAAAAAGACTAGCATTAGCAGACATATGAATAAAAATGAAGCTTTGGGGGAGAATCACTTTTGCAGAAGGAAAAGCCTATTTTATAAACACTGGAGTTCCTTGAAGGGCACTGAAAATATGCTGGTAGTGGCCTATTTGGTATAGAGAGGAAAAATTACAGATGTTCCCAAAATTAAACAGCACAGAGAGAGTTGTTAAGGACTGCTGGTTCATTCTCTCTGCAAATAGAAATGTTTCAGGGTAAGTTAAGCTAGTAAGAGCCAGTTTTGTTGCAAAGCAAGGACATAATTTTTCATAAAATGACTGATAATCTTTGGGAATTCATTTTCAATGGATATGGCAGATGGTAAAAATTCACAGTAATTCAAGGGAAACCTGCATAAGTTCATGAAAAGGCAAGTCCTTAAGGTTTACAGAATATTTTTAAACTGTGCTTGATATCAGAAGTCCCTGAGATCTGTGCTTGGCCTGTTCCCTAGACATCTGCTTATCCCTAGTGTTGGAGATAAGGCACTGGGCTAGTTGAACTTTTTGTCTGATTCAGTACAGCTGTTCTTGTGCTGCTGAGAGTTGAACATAGACTGTTGGGGCTTGCTAGGACTGGATGCTAATGGAGCTGGATCCCATTGAGAGCTTTAGCATATCTCCTTTACAGTGCTAAAATTATTACCATGAAGGTACTAATGAATAATTTTCTGTGTGAGAGAGGTTTGTGTGAACTAAAGCATTCCCCTCTGTCTGGAGATAATGATACATCTGGGAAAAGAAAAGCAAACTCCTGTAAGTAAATAATGTTTGTCTCTTTTTCCCTTTATCGCATTACTTTTTCATAAGTTATTTTTAGATTTAAAAGAAATTGACACAACCGTGGTACAGGACTTTGTTCTGAAATACAAATAATTGTAAGTTTCCAGTGTATTGTTATTGAGATATCACTATATTATCTTTGAAGCATAAAGCATTTTATTATTCATTATGATTCAATATAGTGCGTGTCAACATCAGCTTTTTTTGACACTGGTAAAAAGCTAACTGAAATACAAAAATCTTATGGTATATTTCCATTCCTTTAGTACTCCTATAAATTGTTATAAATAGCAAGAAATATTTGGTTACTTGCAGAGAAGAACCCACAATTCAGCTGAAGATCTTAGAAATGTAGTTGTTATGGCTAGTTATTAATAGTATCTTGCATGGTTAAGAAAGGATATTTTGCTTCATCTCTCAAAACTCATGATGTTCTTACATGCATTGAAAGGTAGGTGCATACCTTGCTTAATGAGGGTTGGTACTGAAGACTTTGTACAGTCCTTGCTTGTCATTCAAGTTGCAGCACTGGTACTTTTATCAGCTCTCTGGGTGTTGTCACTGCACCTCAAGTGCATGAAGGAATTTTAGTTTAATGAGGCTTCTCCTTGACTGTGTTTTACATCAACAGCAAATGATTTCAAACAAGTAGTATTTGGACAAGCAGGTAACTGTGAATGAGATTTTCAACTGTTTACTTAATGGAAAAAGCAGAAATGAATCAGCCACTCTTCATTTTCCTCTGTGGTTCTTGTGACAGCAAGCATTTGACCTTAACTCAAAAAATGCAGCTGGCATTTCTTAGATGGGATTTCTCAGCTTATTCTAATAACAGAGACAGAGTTCCTTAGGAACGTTGGGACACAGCTCTTAGCAAGAACAGTGCAAGTTAGGCATGTGAATATCCATCAGCGTGTCAGCCTGAAATATCTAAGCAGTCTAAAATCCTGACTCATTAAAGGGGAAAAAGAGCTCAGAATAATCTTTTCTCATTAATGCCTTGATATAATATTCAGGCCTCAACTGTCAGTGGGGATATGACCAACAGACATAGTGTTGATTAAGGAAATACAGAAAAAGGAACTGAAAATGTAGTGTGACAGTAGTTACCTCCCGTTTCTTCTTTCTTGCAGTCTCCACCATTATCTGTATGTATCACTTCAGCATAGCCAATGTAAGACAAGATAGTTTACAAAAAAATACATTTTTTAATCATATTATATGAAAATGTAAAGGATTTCAAATAAGTGGTGCTGAAGCTCTTTCTGCTTTTTTCCCCCCCGTTATTTCTGATAAATCAGTATGTTTTCCCAGCTCTTGTTCCCCTAGCTAGGGTTGCAGTGTGCTTGTAAACTGGTATGAAGAGACACAATGTTATAAACAGATCTGAAGACATGCCAGTTGAGAAGATGTTATTTTCCTCTGATCTATGAAATGCATAGTAACTAAGGTGTGCACATCCTGTCATTATGCTTTGCTGCTGCTTTCCTATCCCCAGCAGTATTTCATTAACATTAAAAGCATAGTTCCTGGTTAATCCCAGTAATTTTCAGCAGCCATTCTGATGCATCTACTTGAGCACCATATTATCTTAATACTGCTGACATTTGCATGTCTTTGAAATACATATTTTTCAGATATTGTCCATTTAATCCATGGCAGTTTTTATCATCCTTTGTTCTTTACTTAGAGCTGATGAAAAAGAATAATCTACTAATTTCTCAATAGCTCTTAAAGGTTAAGAAGGAATCAACAAGGTGTAAACAGCAGCATAAGAAGCCCAAAGATTTAGCTGTTTGAACACTGATACATAATTAGAAACCTATAGAACAGGAATTATAGAGAAACCAGGCCATTAAGATTTCAATGTTTAATCAACAATTTTTTATGTGAATAAAACTCTTACATGCCTTTTATCATTTCAGCTGTACTCTGACAGGAAAGAGAAAGTCCCTAGGAACAGCAATAAAATATTTAAGCAAGGTGTGACAATTATTCTTTATATTCACTTATCTGGATATAGTTTCTCCTCTCTCCCCTTCCCCTTCCCTACTCTTATCTGAGAGTGTAGGTCTTAGCTTTAGAGGCTGAAAGGAAAGGGATTTGTCTTTGTAATTTGCACATCAATATATAGCACCAATCCCAGACAGAACAGGAGCAGGGCGTATTTTACTGATATGCTGCAGTGCTGATCCAAAGTACTTTCAGCTCCAGAATTTTAAAGGAGCTTTTAGGGTATCAGTATTTCTCTGCAAGTGGACTTCACGTCTTTCACTCTGTAAGCTTGCCTGGCCTTCAGTCTGAAGCTCAGGCTCTTCTAACTCCTACATCTGGGCCATGGCAATCCCAGGCACACCTACAGGTTGGGTGGGGAAGTAATTGAAACCAGCCGTGAGGCGAAAGACTTGGGAGTGACAGTGGATGAGAAGCTAAGCATGAGCCAGCAGTGTGCTCTGGCAGCCCAGAAAGTCAAATGAATCCTGGGCTGCATCAAAAGGAGTGTGGTCAGCAAGTCAAAAGAGGTTATTCTTCCCCTCTACTCTGCTCTCATGAGACCTCACCTGGAATACTGTGTGCACTTCTAGTGCCCTCAGCATGAAAAGGACATGAATCTGTTGGAGCAAGTCCAGAGGAGGGCCACAAAGTCAATAAGAGGACTAGAGCACCTTACCTATGAAGACAGGCTGAAGGAGTTGGGGCTGTTCAGCCTGGAGAAGAGAAGACTAAGTGGAGACTTCATTGCAACTTTTCAGTATCTGAAAGGCCTACAAGGGAGCCAGAGAGGGACTCTTTTTTAGGAACTGCAATGATAGGACAAGGGGTAATGGGTTCAAACTGAAGAAGGGAAGGTCTAAGATCTGTTCTGTAAGGTCCATTCCAACCCTTAAATTCTATTATTCTATGAACCTTCCATTCTCCAGGTGAGGTGGCAGCTTCACTGAGTCTGCCTTCCCCTTCTCCTTGCAGCAGTAAGGGAGATGCACCTTATTGAGAAGGTCACTAGCTGTTTGCTTTCTTTCACAGTTTCCTAAAAGCAAGGCTGTCACTTGCCCTAAATTATTTGTATGTCATTAAGGACAACCCTTAAATTCTATTATTCTATGAACCTTCCATTCTCCAGGTGAGGTGGCAGCTTCACTGAGTCTGCCTTCCCCTTCTCCTTGCAGCAGTAAGGGAGATGCACCTTATTGAGAAGGTCACTAGCTGTTTGCTTTCTTTCACAGTTTCCTAAAAGCAAGGCTGTCACTTGCCCTAAATTATTTGTATGTCATTAAGGACATCTTATCCGCTGCCTGTGAGAGCTGCTGAACAACTGCATGGCAGGTAATACATTGTGCATCCACCTGAACAGCTGCAACATTGTGCAATCTGGCCCTATCAGTACAATAATTCTGATACAAAAGCAGTGTCTTTGCTACTTTAGAGGAATTGGAAAACAGCTTATCTAATCTGTGGTCAAGTCCAGGACAACCCACAGATATTTCCTGTAAAGTATTACCTAGTATGTTGTCCTTGAGATATTGTCAGTTAGCTGACAGTGATGGTCACTTTGGAAGCCCTCTGTTTCCCAGAAAATAAAGCAGAATTTATGGCAGAAGATTTTATAATGTGAGATTTTGGGGTGGGTTTTTTCGGTCTTTCCTTCTGCTATACTGGCTTACACCTCTCTTTCTGCCTTTTTAGCCTCAGGAATCTTTTTGAAAGAGATGTTATACTTCTGTGAAGTACTTTTTTTTCCTGGTTAAAATTTAAAAGAAATATAAATTATTTATAAACTGGCAATATAAAATGAACAGTATAGCCATAAATGTGATTGTTTTCTAAATACAGAGGATTTAAAAGCACAGTTTTTAGGAAAGCTAATCATAAGCTGTAGAGGTTATAGTGTTTCCTCTGAACTTAAGATGTTTTGAGCCTCAGACTTTAAAATACATAATAAAAAGTGTGGTTATTAGCTTGCTACTAAAAATGTTCTAAAATACTAGGTATTTTGATTTGAGCTACTAAAAATGCATTGAAATATCCAGATCTTTTCCAAATTTATTCCAGAAAAAATTAAGTCAGTGCCTATTCCCTGACCTAATAGTGTATTTAAAAGAGGTTTACCTTTCATCTTTCTGGTATGCATCAGCATGCCTGTATTCTTCAGTTCCATTTGCTCCTAAGTGATGGAATGGCCTTGAAAATTTGGAAATACGGCAGCCTCTTTCGCCCTCCTCCATTTTGTGTTTCTAGATTCATAACTGATGGAAGGCAAAATAAAGTAGTTCAGCAAATTTTGCCTTTCATGGGTGTAATTACCTGCCTAGTGCAGAAGTTTCTTGAGAAATAACAAGGAGTAGAAATCTCCAATCTGTAATTTGAGAAGTCGGTCAGATTCAGAGAAAGCAAAAAGCTGGAGGGGGATGAAATGAGGCACCAGAGGTTTGAATGTGACAAATGTGGGAGGAGATATATGTAAAATGGAGAACCAGAAGGAGAGGTTATAGAATGGGAGCTATACAGATCAGGTAGCTGAAGGCACCTACAGTTATTTTCTATGAAAGCCCAGTAAAATTAGCACATCTGCAGTGCTCACACTTTCTGTAGAGGAAGTAGCAGAGACAGATGCCCAGGAAAAAGGGCGGAGATGCAGTGGTTTTTATCTTAATCCATATCAAGAAAATGGAGACAAGTACAAGATTCTTTTTATTCACTATGAATATTTGTGTATATGCAAGAGGGAGTTGCATTTCCTTCAAAGCTGAAGGGCTGGCAGTGCTGGCACAATCAAACTAACCCTGCCAAGACAGTGGTTCTCCAAGGCACACACAGTGACTATTGATAATGAATCATGATTCTCTGAACTATCTCTTCACTTCTGATGTGGGTCATGGGAAGACAGTAGATCACCCACAGCAGTGAGCACACTGATTTAGTGTCCTCTTTTTCACCCTGCATTAAACTTGCCATAGGGAGGATAGTACTTTGTGAACAAGGTTAGGGGGCTCCCCTACATGTGTTTTCATGGATTTTGAGTTTATTTAAGTGAAATTCTGGACTGCATCTTTATGACATCTTCCTCACAAAGTTTTGTTTGTTTTTATTTTAGACAAACTTTTTGTCCATTTCTAGCCTCCCTGCTGTTTACAATAGTAGAATACAAGGGATATTTCTGATGCAATTCACTTATAAGTTGTCTTCTGATTTCACATAAGTTCTCTTGTTGATCTGTCTCATGACTGTGAGAAAGTCATTCTCCAAAATGTTATTCACAGCAGGGATTTTATACTGCTTTGAGAAGATTGTGAATA
>NW_008693157.1:1833-4795 GCF_000695815.1 Acanthisitta chloris | reverse complement strand
AACCCAAAGCCATTCCCCGTGCTCACTGGCTGGGAACAGGCTTTACCCAAGGATTTAAATTCAATTTGTTTTATTGAAGTTCCTTACCCCCCTCCCCAACCAATGCATCAAACTATCACTTTACTGAGATCAGCTGCTCTTGGCCCTCTCTGACGACCCCCCCGCTCCCCCTCCTTTGCCCCCCACATCCCACTGTCTGGATGAGCCTCTAATTCTTTCTCCTCTTTCAAGCCCACCAACGCTTCCTGCGGTATTAGTCAGAGAAATGCCATGAATTTCCTTTGTGTTGCTGCTTGAAAGAGGCGGAGGGGGAAGGAGGAAACGCACAGCGCGTGGCAGCGCCCGGGCTGACAATAATCTCTGCGGTTTTTCTCCCAGCCCCAAGTTTATCCCTGTGCAATTCAGCGTAGGAAAGCTAATAACGATGTGTCAGGAAGACCAGATGGATATTTACCGAGTGGCACGGCGAGGCCAGCGCTGCCTCCTGCTCTCCCACCAGGGCTTGTTCCTACCTGAACGTCTCAGCCCTTTCATGCTTTTAATATTAGTGATTTACAAGGGTGGTGGTGCTTGTTTTTTAGGCTTCCTTAATTCTCTCTCCTGTACAACCCCTCCCCAAAAAACCCAGAGCCCTTCATTGATTGCACCTCGACAGCTCCATCCTGCTGGAGTGTGCTTGGAGCAGGGAGCTGCCAGCTCATCCCCAGCCCTGTGGACAGGGACACAGCCCAGCACTGTGCAGGGACCCAGCCCAGCAGCACTGGGACATCTCACCCAATCCAGTAGCACTGGGACATCTCACCCAGCCCAGCAGCACTGGGATGTCTCACCCAGCCCCATCACAGTGCTGAGGCTCCTCAACCAACCCAACAGGTTGACAGCAGACAACAGGCAGTGCCCATGCCAAGCCAGTCCCTGTTATCCCACTGCCTCCTGCATTCCTGAGCATGGATGGGCTCTGACCGGACCATGATCCTGCCTGGATTTATGTCCCTGTTTACCTGTGAACATTGGAACCCATTGTGGGGAGGGTGGAACTTTCCTGCTGCTGGGGAAGGGAAGATGCTGGGGCTGAGTGCTCCGTGGTGCCAGTAGCTCCTACAGGGATCTGCAGTGGGAAAGCCAATCTGGCTCATGAGGTTTCAAGAGCAGCTCCCAGGATCTAATATTTTGAAGTATTTGTCCACAGCACTTATTTATTTGGATTCCTTAAATGTGAGGATCAATCTGCTCATGGGAGTTCCCAGAGCTCCTGGTTGGCATCAGACAGGGGTGAGGAAAAACACAGACCTATTAGAGCAGAAGAAAATAAAGAAGACAAAGGATTAAATCCTTCCTTTGCTACCTGTGACCTCTGAGTCACAACTACCAGGGAGGAGGTAATGAAAAGCAGCTCCGAACTGAGAGCAGCATCCTCTGCTGCTCCAGGGCTTTGGCTGCAGCAGCAGCAGCTCAGGCCTTGCACCTCACAGATGGCTTGTTCTGGGGAGATTCCCAAGTTACATCTTCCCTCTCTGCCTTTTCATACAAAATGGGACCATCTGTCTCTTCCCCCTCCTGTTTTCCCTCTCTAAGTTGTGCTGCTCCTCAGTGCACATGCAGGTCCTCCTTCCCTGGAGTCCTCTCAGGGATCAGGAGAGCTCTGGTGCCCCCAGCTCCTGCTGGCCACGGTGCCCTCTGGGCTCTCCCAGTGTTCAGGGGCTGCAGGATGCTCTGAGTCGTCACTCATGAGAAATATCTCACATAAACCGAGCAGGTTTAGCTGGTTGGTCCCTGCAGAGACCTCCTGTGCCTCACAGGCTGCACAGGTCACAACTGCCTTCTCCCCTGGGGCTTTGCCATCCCAAGGAACTTCTTTTCCCACTTATTTGGGCTGTGGGAGCTGTCCCTGTGTGCTGGTTTTTTTTTTAAAGAGTTGGAAGGGACCACAGTGGGGTCATTGCTCCTTTTGAGCATTGAGGGTTCTGTGCACTTTGGTGGACAGAGGTCCAAGTTATCCATAGCCTGGCACACCTGTGTGTGCACCAATGTGCACTGGTGCCCAAGGAACCCTGAGCTGAGCCCCTGCCTTCCACAGCTCCGTGGAATCACACTGCATGGGGCTGTGAATCCTGCACAGGATGCAGATGGAGCTGCACAGGGAGGGAATGTGAGAATACCCTGAGCTCTGTGGGGAGGGACTGAATGTGAGACAGCTCTGTGGAGGCACAAGTGACCAGGATGAGGGGGCAGGATCTCTCCAAACCACCCAGCCCAGCTCTCTGCAGCCACTGCTCCTTCTCCCTGCCCTTCCCCTGCCCCAGCCCAGGGGATAACCTACCTATTTCCTTGGGAGAGAACAACCTTCCCAGTTCGGGGCTCTATCTGGGTTATGCCACCCCCTGCACCCTCCCCATGCAGCAATCCCTGCATCGGGGCTGCAGAAACAATTATGTTTTCATTACCAAAGCAAATTAAGGCACTCGCTTAATCGAGTTTATTAAATACCACTGAAGTCCCTGGGTGAATGGATGGCACAGAGGCTTCTGTGCTCGGCTCGGGCAGGGAACTCAAATGTAATCAAGGCACTGAGCTCGAAGGGCTGGGCAGGGCGGGGTGGGAAGGGCAGGAGCTCCCAGGGCTGGGGGGGGAAGGGACTGGCAAGGCTGAGTGAGCAGGGCCGGGTGGACAGGGCTCAGCAGACATCAGCCTGTGATGTCTCCTGCCCTGGCAGAGCCCTGGGACCCTATCTGAGTCTCTGCCCTGTGCCCCCTCCAGCCCTGGGACACCCCCCCAGGTCCGGGGGCTCAGCAGGTTTGGGGACAGGCTGCAGGGGAACCCTAGTTCTCTGGATCAGCACTTCTCCTCTTGCTCCCATCGCAGCCTTTGGCAGGTTATTTTTAGCTCCGTTATTTCCCCCAGGCCAACTTTTCTGTAACATTTCATCCCTTTCTCCGTGTTTCTGGTTGTTGCTTTCTTCCTT
>NW_008693157.1:0-1800 GCF_000695815.1 Acanthisitta chloris | reverse complement strand
GCCTGCCCTCTCCAGCCTCTCGGAGACGAGGGGTGCAACCTCCGATCAGGATGGGGGAGAGGCTGAGCTGAGCTGGCAGCAGGGAAGGGCTCCTGGGGAGGGATTTTGGGAAGCTCTCCCAACATCCCCGGGGCACTGTGCGCTGGGGTCAGGCGGGAGGAGCTGGAAATCCCCTGGCAGAGAGAGGGTGAGCTCGGGCAGCTCTGCCAGGCGGCAGCGAGGAGCAGCGAGGGAGGTTGAGCACACCCCAAATCTGCTGCCGAGCCCCTGCACCCCTTGCCAGGATAGTCCCCATCCGTGACAAAGGGCTTTGCTCCAGCCCAAAAACCTTTGGTGGGAGGGGGAAGGCTGCAGGGAGGAGCTCTGTGTCCCCTGGCGCTCTCAGGTCCCTGCCCCGGGGCGAGGGGCGACGCGTTCTGGGTATCTTCCCGTGGCTCCTCAGCCTCTGTCCCAGTGCAGACTGGTAGGTACTGGGGAGGGTTTCCTCCTCCCCAGATGTTATTTTTGTTTGGACCTGGCTGTGCCACCAGACGACTGGATTTGAACAGAGCAAACCTGCCTGAGTGCAAACAAGATAAGCAAAGCGTCTGAGCTGATTTGAAATGAAAAACAGTGTCTGGGAAAAAAATAATTAAAAAACCCAGACAAGACTGTTTTTCTCTTGAAGCGCATCAGGGGACAGGGGCAGCCTCTGCCCAGCTTCTCTCTGTCCTTCCTTCTCCCCCAGAGCACTTCGAACATCTTCATCGTGGTGCGGCTCCTGGACCGGTCCATCCCTCCCCCAGCAGGGCCGAGGGCTCCGGCCGGGTCTGCAGCCTGGGCTTGTGCCCGGGTCTGGGCAGGGAACGGGGGATGCCTGTGCCAGTCCCTCTCCTCCTCCCCAGGAAGCAGAAAGGGCGTGAGATGCGGAGCAACAGCCCCAGGTGGCTCGGCAGGGCACGGCGAGCAGGATGCTGTGCCACGGCATCCCTGCAGCCCCTGCCGTCCTTCGGCCCCGCGGCGGGGACAGCCCACGCCAGCTCCTTTGGAGCTCATTTCTCTCCGTCCTGGCAAGGCTGTGGGACCTCGGAGGACTCACAGGCTTGGATCTCTCCACTTGCTATCCCAAGGGCTGATGCTCCAGCACCCAGAGCACCAGCCACTGAGCACCCAGAGCACCTCCCTCCCAGCCATGTGCCTGAGCACCAGGGATGGCCCCAGCCCTGGGTTTGGGGACATCTCCCAGCCCTGGCATTGGGGATGGCTCCCAATCCTTGCATTGGGGATTGCTCCAGCCCTGGCACATCCTCCAGCCCTGGCATCACCCCAGAGCTCAGCAGTGCCTGTGTCCCCTCGCAGCCTCAGGAGGGGAGGGGGATTGGTACCTCCAGATGCTCCCACTCGTTCCCATCACCTCTTCCCCTTCCAACCCCACACCAGGGGAGCTGAGGTTTATGATGTTGCTTGTTGTGGGCTGTGTAACAAATCAGCCCAGAGAGAAGGGAGGCGATGGCAACGGCTTGGGCCGAGCAGCAGGCCCAGGGTATTTATATTTTATAAGGTGAAATCTCTGCTTGCTCGCCGAGGGCCTCAGAGCTCGGTGCCTTTCAAGCTCCTGAATAGCAAAATAAGGCTTGAAAGGGAGCACTGCTGGGATATTTTCCATCATTTAAAGCAGGAGGTTTAATTCTTTCTATTTCCATCTCTCTCTCTCCCTTCCCCTTCCCTCCCTCTCCTCTCTTCCCTCAGTTTCCAGGGAGGATGTTCTGTGGAGACCACCAGCTTCAGTGCTGGGGAGTCGCACTGAATGGGGGGGGTTTG
>NW_008693156.1:0-9990 GCF_000695815.1 Acanthisitta chloris | reverse complement strand
AAATGATCCGTTTGGGATTAGCGGCAGTTTTAAACACTTCTGAATGGGGACGGGGTCCAAGACCTGACCGTAAAATCTGGGTTTGAAAGTACTTAAAATAAATCCCCCGCTGCCCTGGTCTTGCTATTTAAAGGGGATTATCTAAGGGGTTTAGGAGCACACAGAGGAACAGCAGGACAACCTGTGCACCTCAATCCCCTCAAAGACCTTGGGAAAACCTTCTGAACTTCAGAGATCACAGGACACCTTCCAGCTCTCACACAGAGGTGCATCACATGCCCGGGGAAGTCCAAGGCTCCAGCTGGATGTGTTCGGGTTCATTCCCAGGCCCAGGGCAGCACACACCCTGCTCCAGAGACGCTCCCATCCTCACCGGGGACTGTCCTGTGCCCATGGTGGGGCGTACTGTCATCATCCCACAGCTGCCACCACCGCCTTACTGAGCTGAGCCCCCCCATGAGATGGAAATCCAGCTGTGCCCAGTGAGACATTCCCCCCGTGCTGGGGGAGAATGAAGGGGCGGACACTCAAAGTGGTGGTGTTTGTCTTCCCAAGTCACCATTACACGTGATGGAGCCTTGCTGTCCTGGGGATGGCTTAGCACCTACCATGGGAAGTGGTGAATTAATTCCTTGTTCTCCTCTCCTTTCCTGTGCACTTTCTGCTTTACTCATGAAACTGTATTTATCCCAACCCAGGAGTTTTCTCACTTTCACTGTTCTGATTCTCTTCCCCCATCGCACCAAGCAGGGACTGAGTGGGGCTGAGTTGCTGGCTGGGGTTAAACCACAACACCCTCTGTGGGAAAAAGCCACCCTGTGCCACTCAGACAGTGAGGGTTTTTTAATAAATACCTTTTTTTTTGCACAGAAATATACCAAGTTTTACAGAATACAAACTGCAGGGATAATGACTGAGCATCAAAGACAGAGGATGCAGAGCGCCCTTCTGTCTCCCTCCGGTCTCTTCCAGGCTCTGGCCCTGATGCTCGCTGTCAGGTCTCCCCATAACCCCAATTTGCTAAGGCTGGGGAGGGGACAGAAAAGGTGCCAGAGCTGCAAACCCCACGTCCCGCCCCAGGAACAGCTACACTGGGCAAGCCTCAGCTCTGGGCTGAGGGCACCTGCTGCGAGTGCATCGCTGGGGCCGAACAGGGTACAGGCTGCCAATGGATGGACAATAGCCTTTTGGTGCTGGTGGAGAAACTGGTGCTGTGGTGAACACCAAGTGGTGGCAGTGCTGGGAGTGTCTGGGCTGCTTCTGGTGGGGTTGGTGAGCACAACCCCCATTTTAATCCATCAGACATGACTGGGAAAGGACAGTTCCCTTGCTTGGACCCCAAAGGCAGCTGCCCAGGAAGTGGGGACACTGGTCCCACAGCAAAGCACTGGGCTTTGCCATGCCCTGGCTCCACAACCACCTGGCCAGGACTTGGCCCTGCTCCTGACTGGCATGGCTGGATCAAGGCATGGTTCCTACCCCTGTCAGCAGGCCCTTCATGCCACAGCCTGGCCACCAACCACTCTGGCCACTAGAAGGGCCAGGAGGAGAGTGAGGTGTCGCACTCCCCTTATCTGCTCTGAAGGACAAAGAGCTCCAAAGAGAGGGGCCAGACAAGGTGGAGAGGTTTGGGGTAGGGAGAGAGGAGCTTTGGCCTGTCCACAGGCTCCCTGTGCCAGCATCCCCCATCTGGGGCAGTTACCAGACAGGCCACTCTCCAGGAGAGAGGACCATCCCCACCACTTAAAGCCATGAGACCACATTTGCTTCGGGGCCATAGATAATGCTCTTGGCCAGCTCTGCCACAGCCAAACCTCCAGCTGCTCAGCACCCCACAGGGGGAAAGCAGAGGGCATCAGGAAAAGACTCTGCTACTCCAAAGTCACTTACCTCAGGTACAAGATCACCATGAGCCTTTCCCTCTTTCCAAAGGGATCTAGGAGATCAGAGAGCACCTTCCTGACTGCTCCCTAATCTCCTGACAGCACTACAGGCACCACAGGATGGACCAGACTCCCCACTCCCACTTGGCAACAAATGCACATGGGGAAAGCACCATCTCCCCAAACACAGAGTGTGGACACCAGCTGTGGGGATGGACAGAAATTTGCCACACCAATCCTGCATCCCCAATTCCCACTCAGAGCCCCGAGAAGTAGAACAGGGCACAGTGAGAACATGGGGTAAGGCTGAGCAGCAGCCCAGGGAGGCAGCAAGGCTGTTCTAATCATGGGAAATGTTATGTCTATTCGAGGGGGAAGTGAGGAAATCAAATGCACCATGGGGAGACCCCCGCGTTGAGCCAGGAACAAGCTGCTGCTCTGCTCTGGCTGCTACAGCACTTACGTGAGTGGGGAGTGAGGGGCAGGAGATGGCTGGCTGGTTCCATCCCCACAGCCCTTCCTCACCCCACCTGGGGACAGCTATTTTTGGTTAGGAGGGTAAGGCTATTGTGTGATGGCACCAGCTTGTACAAGTGAGACGGGGGCCCAACAGACACCTGAAGGGGGTCCTAGGCACAGCGAAGGGAGGGTGGATGGGTGAGTGTGAGTGTGTGAAGAGGCAGGAAGGAGGCAGACCCACTATTTGCCTGCAGCAGGGGCGGTGGCCACGATCTCTTCATACTTGGGCGGTGGGTCATTGTAGGAGACACTGGTCTCTTCGCCACTGCTGCTCTCTGGGTGGCCTGTCACCTCCTCATAGGAAGGTGGAGGGGTGGCACTGGACAGTCTGGAGAGAACGGAGACAGAATGCTCTGGTGGGTAGAGGGTGCCATCCTGCTGGGGGGTGCCCCCAGCTCTGCCATCTCCTCCAGCCACCCGGTTGTTGGCTTCTCGCTGGTACTGGGTTTCCCCTTGGCTTTGCGACCGCTCCCGGTACACCATGACCCTGGGAAGGCTGCGTCCCGTCCGGCTGGCCAGGTATCGGTTCTGGGCATAGGAAGGGCGGTGGCGGGTAGCCTTTTGAAGCTGGCATCTCCAGATGATGAAGAGGGCGATGACTATCAGAAGAGCCACTCCCAAGAGGGGCACCACCACATACATAGCATCGGAGCGCTCCGTGCTGTGCCCGGGGTCCTTGACAGAGTAGACAGAGCTGGTGTAGCCCTTCCAAAACTCCATCTGTGGCAGGAACAGAGAAACAACCATCAGGTGCTGCAGGTGGGAGAAGTACCCCCTGATCACCACTAGTGATAACCACTGCCCTCCCTAGGCCCATAAAGTGGCACCTTTTCAGATGTTCCCCACCACTTTCACCTGAAGGGCTGTGAGAACCAACACAAAAGATCATGGGAACATCCCTCAGCAGTGGCCAACAGCCCTCACACTAAACAGGGAGAAATTTAGCTCACCAACCCCAGGCTGGAGAGCTGGGGACATCGGCACAGATTTCCCACATACGTCGTGGGAGTGCCAGCTCAACCTGCAGCTGTGGGCAGAGTGTCCTGGCACAACCAAGGTGAGACCATTGCCTGGGAAGGGAAAGCCATGCTGGAAAGTGAGGCCACAGCATGCTGCCTGCAGACAGAAGAGAACAAAAGGAACAGGAGAGGCTGTTCCCCCCATGCTTTCTTTCTCTGTCTCCAGCTTGCTGAGGCATGAGCCCTCACACATCCACTGGGGAGCAGGGCAGGACAAACGCACCGTCTTCTCCTTGTTCTCAAACACCTCCTTGACCTCCTCATAGCTGCAGACCTCCTCGATGCACTCCCGCTCGATGGTGCCCTGACGAATCTCCTCCAGGAAGCCATTGGCTCTGGGAAATCGTTTCAGGACCGAGTGGCGATTCCTGGCCCTCAAGAACACTGAAACCAAGAACACTGCAACACAGAAGGCAGAAACATGCTGAGCAGGTACAACACCATACCTGGCCTCTGCCCAGCCAGGCTTTTCCACCTGGCTTCCTGGTGCTACAGGCATCCCCAACACCAAAAGCCCAGGGCTACAATTCAAGTGGCACAGCAGAGTGCCCACTGTGGGAGAGCACACCCAGAGGGGCACAGGGCTCTTGGAGTCTGCTCAGAGACATATGGCACCAGGAGCCCTTCCATCAGGGCTGAGATGCTAGAGACATTGGAAGCAGAGGCTGCAGCCACAAAGAGCAACTGAAGAAGAGAAAGAAGGCTCCAAAAACATTTATTTTCTGCCTCCTGCCCTTGACGGATTTCATGTCTCTGCCCCTTTACTGCAGGGCAAGGAAGATCCCAGCAGGCAAGGAAGACCCTGTCGGGCTGGGATGCAGAGCCAGGCCTGTGCCAAGACACGGGGACAGCACTGCGATGGACTTACAGCACACAGTTCATTCCAGCCCCCTGTGCATCCCCCCGAGCCTCCTCTCTTGCCTCACAACCCCTAGGAGGGGGGCAGAAAGTCTGCTGGAAGCTGGTGTCCCTACTGCCAGCTGCTGAGGGGTCATGCAAGTTCAGGTGGCTTCAAGGACTCTGTTCAGGTCCTAGAGAAACCACTGTGTCTTCTCCCAGGCCAACAAGGACAAACATCCCCAACACACAAGGACAGTGCAGCAGGCCACGACTCAGGTACTGAAAGAGGCCTGAGCAGCCTCTCCTCACATTCTCACCCCTACTGTGTTTTGGTGCAGAGGTCTCACAAACCTCCCTCTGCTCTCAAAGCCTGGGAGACTCCTCAGGTCTTCCCACAGAGCATGCAGTCAGGAATCCAGAGTGAGCAGGAACAGCACTTTCCTGCCTGGAAGAAAGATATCAAAGCCGCTCCCCTCATATTCTGCAGAAGGGAGACCTCCATGGGGTGCCAGAGGCAAGCACCTACCAGGACCTGCAGCAGCACAGGAGGCAAACAAGCTGTTGCCCAGAACAAAGTATGATCCTTCCAGGATCCAAACATCCTGTTTCATGAGTGTTTCCATAATGCAGCTTAACACAGTCTGCTGTAGGCTGGCTCCATCTCTTCCCACCACGCCACAAAACCATGCTGCTTCCCCTGAGTATGATGAATCAGTTCAGCTGTTTAATCCACAGAAACCTATTTACCATTTACTGAGCCTCCAGGCTCTGTCTTCCGTTGGATCAACAAGGTGAACCAATTCATACAGCAGCAACAGCAGCAGCAGGAAGACAAGGAGGCAATGGGACAGACAGAGTCTCCCATATGACCTGCTTGGCACTAACAGAAATACTTCTATGAGGAGCTTGGTGAAGATCAAACAGTTAGGTAAAGAACTTCTTTCCGTAGAAGCCTTTTGCCAGAGAGACTGGCAGGTTTCCTTCTGCTTTACCTTCCATGTATCCTGCTCCTAAAACAATACAGCAAGATATTTGTGAGAGTATTTGTAACTGTTGACAGGGACAAGATCATGGTGTAAGAAGCAACTAGTATTATGCTACACCATCCTGTGCTTAGAGGCCTTGTGCTCCTTTTGTGCTGTGTAGGTGCATTTTCCCCTCATGATTTATTAATGGTTTGCTTCAGCGAGAGAGTTTGCAGAGGCCTGAACCACTGAAGTGTGAATGAAGAGCAGCATGAATGATGTGAGTCACAGATCTTTCCTCAGAAACGACTTTATTATGCAAACTTTTTTTTTTTTTTTACAAGGACAACCGAAAAAGCATTTTCAAGAGGCACAGAAGGCATCTTGAAGAAGGGCAGGGATCAGCTTGCCTTGGCTTTCGCAGTTGAGGAGGGCTATCCCATCTGGAGAGGGAGCAGGAAGACCTTCTCTTGAGCCTTTCCAGAAGGAGATGAAATTTTACAAAGACACCATCCATTCTGCAAATGTCCCATCCTTTGCTGGAGAAGTCTGTCCTCACCTCCTTTGCCTCCCACCTTGATCTGGCTGCAGTATCAACTCTCCCTTCCTCAGCACTTGAGCCTGAGACTCTTTCTGACTTCCTCAGCACACCTTGGAGCAACAAGCTTGGCTGCAGATCTCTCTGTCAGGGTTTTCCATCCCTGCAGACACCAGTCACTTGACCCCTTCCCTGCATTGCCATGCTGAACTGGCCGCTATGGTGGGAAATAAAAACAGATACACAGGCAGGCAGGTATCACAAACAGTGTCCTAAATGCAAGCATGCTGTGACAGAGGTGTGTGCCTCTCCCCACATGCAATCTCCCTCAGGGACCTAAAAATGGCAGGCGAGCAGAAAGTTAGTCACTGCTCCCTCCCCTCTTTCACATGAAAAGTGCAAAGAGCTCCCATGTGCCTGGGGACCAGAGCAGGAAAACCACTGGCCTTCAGGAAACAAGAGCCTTGCTCATCTCCAGCCTGGATTCCCAACTGACATGCAGAGCAGACAGCCAAGCAGGTCATGTCCCCAAACCACAGGGCTGAGGGGACTTCCCAAGGCCCAGCAGCCTTAGTACTGATCCCCTGTGCCTCTCCAAGTCTCCCCACACCAGCTGGAGAACCAGTGCTCAGGAAAGATCAGAGCTTTAGGCAGGGGAAGCAGGAGCAAGGGATGGCTTCATCTCATCCCTGCTGCGTTTCCTGGGGTGCTGCTGGTCCCTGGTGGGCACCACCCCACGTCTTGGCTGCCCAGCTTGGGGGGACACCCCCAGGGCTACTTCTCTGGAGAAAGACACGTGGCTGTGGCGGGACAGACAGGGCTGCCAGAGAGCATGTGATGGCGAATATGCTCAGCAACACATCCCCCCTCCTGCACATCAGGGTCACCATGAAGGGGACTGCTTGGCAGGGGACACCTTTCACAACCAGGAAATGCTGGTAAGTCAGCACCTGAGCTTTAGGAGGGAAAAAAGGCAGCAGTGGAGGAAGGCAGGGACCCAGCTGTGCACCCTCCTCATTAACTGAAGATGAAAGCAGCCTTTTAAAAACACTGCCTGAAGATCTCTGCTCCCTCCCCCACCTAGCACAGCACAGATAAGGAAAGAAGACATACCTGTCATCCCTGGGGTCCTCCTCCTCCCTTGCATGGCTACTGCATCCTCCTTCATAGCTGGCTGTGGCGACACTCCGACCAAATCCTGAGATCCCAGATAGATCTCTGTATCTCCCCATTCACTCTTGCTGTCTTAAGCTCCCATCACACTGCTGCATGCAGCCTCTGCTGCCCAGGAGAGCGAGGAGGGAGGGTTGAGCTCAGCTCTGTACAGACCACACACTATCCTCCACCCTGCACCCTCACCAGTCTCAGCCCAGCTGTAGCCACTGGGCAGCCCCAATGGCCAAGCACTGCACTAGGTGTGCCACGGTGAGCTCCTGGTGGGGCTGAGCTCGGCAGCTGCCCATCCACAGGAATGCAGAGCCCCAGTGCCACCAGTCACACAGGCTACAGAGCAGTGTGGCCCCCAGGATGGGCACTGGTGGAGTGCCAGTCATGGGCTGTGAGGAGGGAGCACTGTTGCTGGGAGATGTCAGCACGGATTGGTATCCCCTGGAGAGGGGCTGGGCAGGCCAAACAGCCTCAGAGAGGCCTGTCCTGCACAGCAAGCACCGCACAAAGAGAGAAATGCTGTGGCCTACAGGTAGTCCTGGAGAGGTCAGCTCTCCAGCACCTCCTTTCAGCTCCCACCTTGCAGAGGGGAGAGAGAAGCACAAGTCAGGCTGGACCTCAGACCTTGTCCAGGGGTAACAGTCAATGGCATCTGCTCCCCAGAGAGGGTAACACCTCCCAAAAATCACAGGCACCCCTTCCTTGAGAGGTGGCTGCCAAACATCCCCCTTCTCTCCTCCAGCACCACTGCCACCTCTCCATCTTGCCCAGAAACACTTACTTGCCATGCTGCCTCACTCGGCTACGGAGGGGCTCCTGCCTACCTGCAGGGAAGAAAACAGGAGAGTCACTGACAGATTAAATTTCACCCCCTGGAGCCCCAGACCTCTACTGCCCAGGGTCAGATTAATGCAGAAAGCAGGGTGCTGACTGGTGGACCCACAACAGATCCTAGTCAAGCTCTGCACAGAGCCAAGGACTTCAGTTGCCTCCCCAGTCATCACAAGGCTGAAGGGCTCAGGGACCCTCAGCTCCTGGACCAGGGCCTTGCCCAAGAAGCCCAGAAGGCTGCAGACAAGCAAAGTAGGAAGGGAAGAACTGGATGGAGGATAGACCCCATTTCTCATCAGCAGACGAGATGACCTAAGTGTCAGAAGCTGCTGGGAGCAGTCTAGTGCTCTTTCATTCCACAAGAGATTGATGGATACAGGTAAAGCTGTCTTCCTGTTCTAGAGCAACTTCACAGCCACGCCAGTTCTCGCTGCTGCAACTCCTACCCGCAATCTGCAATGAACAGAGCCATGCTGTTTGCTCCATTACTGCCATTAAGCTGACTGCACAGCAGAAAGGGAAAGGCCACACATCTCCTGAAGGCTCTTGGGCTAAAGGCAGAAGAGAGAGTGACAGAGCTCCCTGCACACCCAGGACAACAGCTCTCCAGCTGCAAAAGCACTTTTAGAGCTTCAAAAGCTAAACTAAACTAAGCAAAACCCCACAAGAGTGAAACAAAGTCCTGCAGAAGCAGAAGATATCCCTTCCTGCTTGCAGGAGTTTCACCCACTTGTTTTTCATGCTTTGCCTTCTCCCTGTGCTCAATGCCCCACAAATCCGACCACCCTGGGCTAACTCTCACTTCATGTGACACCTTGCTGTGGCAAAGCCACAATTCTGTCAGGAGATGGAGAGAGGGGACAGGACTAACCAGCTCCTACAGTGATTTATTGTGGATGAAGGAGCAAAAGCAGTTAGAAACAGCAGGAACTAAACCACATGCTGGTACCAGGTCCAGGACTTCAGATATTCAGTTATTCAAAAGCACTTGGATCTGCTCAGCTGGAGCGAGGTCAGGGACAGCACAGAGCTGTTCACAGGGTCAGCAGGGCTGGAAAAACAGCTCTTTCACATAAAAGCAGGCACGCAGGCACACAGAAGGGCTGGTGCTGCAGACCATCACAGCAGGCACCACCACACCTCATAATAGCCACCTTCGAGCAGTAAATCGAGCACCTGTCAACACCAGGTCTCCTGTGGCTTCCAAGGTTCCTACACCATAAGTGGCAAGAAGGCAAGCAAGCCTGGGAGAAAGCAGCTTCTTTCCAATACTTTGTGAAGCTCAGAGTGCAAACCTCAGTCTGGAGTTGAAGCAAAAGTGAGGGGAAGCAGCAGTGCACCAGAACTACATAGGAGGGGTTTGCTGCCTCCTGTAATCCACAGCCCAACCCTGCTGCTCTGAGCCCTTCTGGGGGATGCGAGAGGCGTCTGGATCCATGCCATCCCTCACAGTCCTCTGGATCCATGTATTCCCTTATGGCCCTCCAGATCCACACATTCCCTCACAGGCTGTGTCAGCTCTGAGCAGGGACCACCTGACCTGCTTTTGTTGTCATCAGTTTTTACGAAGAGAAGGTTTCCCCCAGGATAAAAGAAAGCACAGCATGGAGAACTTGCCACAGTTCCCACACAAACCCTTTGTATCCCTCATTGTTATAGGCATTCTCCCCCTTTGATGGGCAGGAGAACAGAGACACAGAAATAAGGATATTTGAGACCAGATTTGTCAAGCCCCCCCCAACTCCATAACCCACATCATACATCAGGCAACAAATTCAATATTGTTTAATTTAATTTACAGTCTTTTACTTTTTTCCAAGTATCTGTGTCAATGCACCCAGTTCCAGAGCTCAGAGATGGTTCATTCCAGCGCAAACAATAAGGCAGATCCACACAAACCTACAGGCTGACATCCCAGACGCTTACTTTGATTTCCACGTGCGAATTCCTAACCACCTCCCCTGGCTCCAGTGAGCAGGAAAAGCTGGAGCACCACACACACGCTGACGCCAAGGGGAGCGGCATCCCTCCTGCCCCCACACAGCCGCGCAAGCCGAGAGAAGCCTGAAGCTGGAGGCTGACCTAGCAGACGCCCACCCAGCCCCAGTCCCCCCCTCCGGCTTCCCATCCTCTATAAATACCCCATCGATGGGAGGTTGCTAAGGCAACGGTGAGGAGGCGAGAGGGATACAGCCATGGGAGTGAGGATGCTGCAGTCGCACATTTGT
>NW_008693155.1:4503-15927 GCF_000695815.1 Acanthisitta chloris | reverse complement strand
CTTTAGTGCTTTCTTCCCCTTATCAC
This sequence comes from Acanthisitta chloris, assembly GCF_000695815.1. Classification (NCBI taxonomy): domain Eukaryota; kingdom Metazoa; phylum Chordata; class Aves; order Passeriformes; family Acanthisittidae; genus Acanthisitta; species Acanthisitta chloris. The sequence goes on along the minus strand of NW_008693155.1, from coordinate 15,901 downwards.
TTCCGTCTATTTTAAGTAGTATTGATAAACAATTCATAATGAAAAATAAGTCAGCCTATCTCATACTTTTTTTTCTGTGATGTGTGAGATCTTTCTGTGAATTTAAAGGCAAACTTCAGCTTTGCCCATAATACCACTGCAGCCAGTTTTCCCTTGGTCTCTGTAAAGCTGATTGTATTAGCAAATACCACTGGATAGAAAACTATCTCAGAAGCAAAGAGGAAACCCAATAGTGAATCTGTCAGAGATATCTGAACTTATTGACCTGTGAGAGAAGTTTCAATTTCAGACTTTTTGGGATGTGAAATGTCACCTTTTACACACAATGAATAAATGCCATCCTGGTAGTTCAGATTTTTTCCTTTGTTGGATCAGAAAAAGACATTACACATCAGAAATGCCTGGGAGTTTTGTCCTTCTGCACATCCTCATGTGTTTAGAAGGTGATATTATTTTTCACAAAGATGTTCTGTGGGTTGGAGCTCCTCTGCTGTGGAGACAGGCTGCGAGAGCTAGGGAGGGTTGTTCAGTGAGAGCTGACAGAAGAGAGGGCTACAGGGAAAACTTGGGAGTCCTTTCCAGTGCATAAAGGGGTGACAAAAGAGCTGAAGAGGGACTTTTGACAAGGTCCTGGAGTGAGAGAACAAGGAAAAATGGCTTCAAACTGACAGAGGACAGGGTTAGATCAGATATTGGGAAAAAAATTCTTGGCCATGAGGGTGATGAGGCACTGGCACAGGTTGCTCAGAGAAACTGTGGCTGCCCCATCCCTGGAGGTGTTCAAGGCCAGGTTGAATGGAGTCCTAGGCAACCTGGTCTAGTGGAAGATGCCCCAGTCCATGGCCAGAGGGTTGTACTAGAAGATTTTTTAAGGTACCTCTCAAACTAAATCATTCTGTGATTCTATTATGATCCTATGATTACTGCATTTGACTGCCTAGGTGTAGCTGGATCCAATCTTAGCTCCAGAATTAGCCAACAGTTTATGTTTTAAGGATTACACAGGTGTAATAGACTCTTTATGTGACTTTGTCCTGCAGGATTAAGGATGTCAAATCAAGTATATTTAGATAAATAAATTATTTATTTAAATTGATTATGCTGAGTATTAGATTAAAAGGTCTTAATCAGAAATTTTTATTACATTTGTCTTGTCACTCAGGAGAGGAATCTCCACCCTGGAAGAAGTGCACTAGAAGACCCTGCTCTTAAAAAGTGGAACTGGGATTTTACAGTGTTAAGTGATTGTCTGTCAATCACATGCCTCCAGGCCAACTGTGTCAGCTCAGGAGCCTTTAGATGAGTTATTGGTAGCTCCCCTATCAGGTACTTTATCAGGTACTTCATTTTTTTGTCACTCAGGAGAGGAATCTCCACCCTGGAAGAAGTGCACTAGAAGACCCTGCTCTTAAAAAGTGGAACTGGGATTTTACAGTGTTAAGTGATTGTCTGTCAATCACATGCCTCCAGGCCAACTGTGTCAGCTCAGGAGCCTTTAGATGAGTTATTGGTAGCTCCCCTATCAGGTACTTTATCAGGTACTTCATTTTTATTCAGGTTGTTTAACTTTGGGATTCATGAGCTGGGCAGGTTTTAGCATTCTTCAACACAGAACACTGCCCGACTTTCCTTCTCCATTCACCAGTTTGCAAATAGCAAAGTCCAAGTTGTTTTAGTCTCATTGTAGGCAGAGCATCCTGCTATAAGAGCCATCCAAAACCATACAAAATTTAAAAGGGCCAAAATCTGCTTTGGCCTCTGTGCACCCAGCCAGCGGACATGTGCAGGCTGTGCTCCTAGGGTGCAGCCTTGTCCGTGGGGGGGACATTCGGTGGGTCCTTGACAGCCCATTAAACAGAGATTGCTTCCAGAGGGAGTCATCAGGGATGGTAGGAGATAAGGAGCACTGTCCCACCTGCTTTAACAGCTTGTGAAGACGATAATAGAATACATACTATTCCTTACACCCTACATTGTAACCTAGGACACAGGGACAATAGGAATGAGTCCAGACTAAAGGAATCCATGTCTGGGGTATAAATGAAACCCACACAGAGCTGCATTGAGCACTTGCTTGGACTCAAAAATGTTGTGACCATTGTTGCACTGATAGGCAGAGAAAAGCTAAATACTTTCATAAGCAAGCTTAAGTAAACATATACATTAATAAAGAAACAAATATATACAAGAACATAAAATGCCAGTTCATTGCCTCTGGTATATTTGCTTATCTAAGTGTTCTGCACAGCAATCACTGTATGGAATATTATCCACCACTTCCAGCTGGCATGGAAATTCTCCTGTAATAGAGGATGAGGATTTTTCCTGAGTTACACCTGTGTCCGATACAGTTGCTCTAACTATAGCAATAGATTGAATCTATAAAAGAAATCCAACATCTCCTGGGAAATCAACTCATACCAAATACTACTGTTCGTGTTTCTAGCAACAAGGGCTATTACAAGACTACTGGAGCCACTGCTTGCTCTCATACTACTTTACCTAGATTCCTTAGTCAAGTTCAAGGTCTCGGTTCCTTTCTTCAAAGTGTCCACTGATTTGATCTTAATACTTCTCAAGATTGGTCTGGCAGAGTAAAACAAAGACGGGATTTGCAACTCCTCTCTTCAGATCCAAAGACAAATCGAAACTGAAGCTTTCTCTGAGTTAGCTGTAAAAAAATGTGGAACAAAAATCCAGAGTGACAATGGCTGCTGCAAGCCTCAGCGGTTCTCACTTCCAGTGACATGTAAGAACATTTGGACTGGTCCTACCTAAAATAACTCAGGGCAGTATGATCATACAAACAAATACATGGGCAGTTATTATATACCCTAAATACAGAATACCTACCTGTCCTCAAAACAAAACATGTTACGTAGCAATTTAAGGCTCAACACAGTTCTACAGGATCCATTAGATACATTAAATGGTGAGTGTGCTGAATAATTTTAGAATAGAGGTTAATATCTAAAGCTTGTTTCTGGAAGACAATAAATATCTAATACACACTTTGTTGCCTTAGCTCTAATATCTACATTACAGGTTAATTCATTACTTACAAGTTTCTGTACATAAGAAAATGAGCTCAGTTCGTCTCTTCCTTTGCATTCCACCTGTTCATTTACACATAAAAAAACCTTATTGGCCATTATGTTAGTATATGAGTGCCAGGGGAAGAGAGAAGAAGTACTCATCTGCCATTATTTTCATATCCAAGGAGGTTAATATTAAAAAATGGTCTTTATCAGTCATAGAAAAATTGGGCTGGGAAAAAACCAAACAAACATTTGTAATACATGCATCAAAATGAAAAAAATACATATGCATATCATGCATGAAAAATACATATTTCACATAAAGGCCTCCAAGGTATTTATCACAAGACAAAATTTTTGTCCACTAACAGGTCCTATAATTTTTTCTTTAATTAAAAATTACTCAAGGCAAGATTTTCACAGTTTTGGCAATAATTGCTATACGAAGCACGAGTAGTCAGTCAGTACTACCTGACTGGCAGGAAACAGGTGGGCGAAAACCTCCACACTTGGTTTAGTCCAACAGCCCTTTGAGATTTGTCTGTCTGTGTTAACAACTGATGAGCAACACACAGATGTGTACCTGAAGAAGATCTATTGTCAATCTCCATGAGAGAGCAGCACAGTCTCAGCCCCCTTGTTTGGCTGTGGTGCATTCCATAGTCCTCTGAAAAGCTCTTGGAAAAGATTTTTTTCCTGTCTTATGGATAAGTAGGCTTCTTTAACTGCCTTTACTTTCACAATCCCTCCAAACATGCTGAGTGTAAAAAGTATGTAAGCAAACTGTTCTTCATAAAATTTCCAATATACAGTTTCAAGCCCGCATTTTCTTTGAGGACCTGAATTTTCTGTGTTCCTGACAAGGAGAGTAACAGTAATATATTGCTTTGGTTTTGGTGGATATTATAATAATAATTCTTCAAATCCTGTTAATCCTACCACACTATTGATGTGGATTAGCCTGGGGAAATGTAGTGATCTGTATAGCAGTCTTAAGCTTATTCTTGCCTTCCACCCCCTCTTTCTTTTTTTTTAAGAAAGTGACAATGACCACACGGTGTCATAGAGTAAATTATTCTTAGGGCTTAGTGGGATTTGAAATTGCTATAGATAAATCTGTTATTTGTGGAAGCAGAAGTATAAATTGATTGAGATGATAAGAAATGAAGTCCTCCCTAAAATAACCTGTTACTTCTCAGCTTCAGATGCCACAGTCAATTGACATCTCAAGGATCAGGATGGGAATTCCTATCAGTTTATCAATACAGAAAGTGTATGAATGTCAGCTTTTGTTCTGGAGAGGTCCCCTGCATTTGTGGACCACAAGTCGAGTATACTTCAGCCTAACATGATGACAGCTTTCTGGCAGAATCTGTGGGGCTGTTGGAGACCTCAGGGCCAGGTTTGCACTGATCACACAGGATCCATGTTTCTCCACCTCTTTAGCACCTGCCTGATTTTCTGTTGTAATCAATGAATCTGTGAGTCCGGCTGTAGTATGTGGGTTGCCCATACAACAGTCAGTTTTGCCTCATTCTCTGTTCTGCAGTGTCTCCCAGAAGAAAGTAATAAGAGCAGACAGTAGTACCAATGCTTCCTGGCTTTATCTGTCTGTCATAGCTGGAAAAGGAGAGTGGTTTCTTAATGATGTGCCCAGCTGCAAGAGTGAAAGAGCAGCACTCTAACCAGTCTAGACAGGCTGTGCACAAGAGTCATGGCATGGATATTTGAAAAAAATGTTCTATTTTCTTCATGTTTTGAAACACATCTGCTGCACGGCTTCTGTGTAACACCACCTCAGCAATACAGCCTCACACCAAGCTCAGAAGTACACACTTCTCTGGTGGAAAATACCTGCAGCATGAGAGTCATGCAATGAACTATGCTTCTGTGAGCTCTGGACCCTCACTGCTCTTTTCTTGACTGAGTTAGCTACCAGCCTGGAAAAATATTTGACATGCACATTTGCCTGCACTCATGCTAGCACAGGGCAGATCAGAGAAAACAATCTGTGACAAGAGTTATAAAGCTATAGATTATCCCACACAATAACAGAGAAGGAGGAACATGTTAATTAAACTGTATTGTAAAGCATTGAATCAGATAACCATTTCAATTAGCAGTTCAATTTGTTTTGACTTTAGTTTGAGAACGGAATAATATTTATAGCCTGAAGTTGTTAACACCCTAACGCAATTTTTGATGGAACAGTACACTCTCACAAGTTGTTCTTCTCATTTCACATCCCAGAGTTAAAATATTCTGCAACAGAGTGTGACTTTCCTCTGGGAGAAAACATTTATATTGAGACTCTTATACTTGGGAAATTATAACATATACAAAACCTCGCCAACAGCACCAGCATCTTCACAAGTGCCTGAGGATAATGGGTTAAAGTGATAAAGACGGGTGAAAAGGTTTGAGAGAGCAATGGATGCTGTACTAAGCTAAGAATTAATGGTCTTTAAGGAAACTGTCACATAGCCTCAGCACCTAAGCAGCCCATCTGTGGGTGCATCAGCCTGTCCTTTAATGCTGAGCAGAAACAGAGGCTTTCTAGAATTGTCTTACAGAGTTTTGTTTACTCATCCCTTTTCCATCTTGCAGACTGTAAAAAGGGAATGAAAATATATGATTTGCCAATGGCATTTGGAGGCTGCCAACATCCAGAGTGCAACAAAAGTTCTGCAGCAAGTTTAGAGCCAATGGTCCATTGCTCTGTGCCCAGACTGCCCAGTTTGGTGTGTGTTTCTGGGCAGCTGCTGCCAGGGCGCAGAGGTCAGAACTGAGTACCAGATCTCATCACATCAGACGCTCTGCATGCCCACATTCACGGTCAATGCTTTCTCCAAACTGAAAATGAACTAAACCGTCAACAAAACTCCCAGGTGAAGTGATTTGCCTAATTGACCTCATTTTAATTTCAGTGTCCCCAGGAGTGAAGGAAATAAATTCCTCCTGTTCCAGGAGGAATTCCAAACAATTAAGACTTCTTTGTTTGTGATTAGCCATTTTTCTGGTGCTCTGAGGCTTCGAGCTTTTTTTCTATCACTGGCAGGAAAATCCTTGCATATTTGCCTAGGAAGAGAGAAATGTTCCTGCCAGTTTGTGTCTAAGAGCTCTTCACTGTGAAAACGTATTGGATCTAACTCCAATTCACTGCATTGCATTAAGAGAACTACTGTCCTTTAAGATGCAATCATGCAATCTTAATATGGATACGCTAGCACAAAACATACAAAACATGCAGTTCATTTTTCTACAGTCTTTCTTTTTTCATGCTCCTTATTTTGAGTAAAACTCACCTCTTTTCACCCTCAGAAGCACAGCTTCTAATAATAAACAAAAATTTATTAAATACTGATTTGGTTACAGGTATTCTTAAAGGATTTTATTCCCACTGGATTATCATATTCCCTGCATTCCAAGTCAGAGGACATGCTGGCATGGCCTCAGCCAATTGTTCTGCTCTGTCTGAAGTCCCTGGAGTGTCACCCCTCAGAACAGCTTTTGCAGAAGAACAGAACAGTGAGAACTCAATCAGCCAGCCACAGCCACGATGAACAGCATAAAAATACTCTGCAAGATTTTGACTTTTTTTCCTTTCTTTTTGGTGAGTGTCTTGCTCTAAGGCAGAGGCAGCAGTTGCTTCAGAGGGAGGATGGCCACCCTCTCTTACACTGCCTGTCTAATCATAGGCCAGATCATCTGCCTGCAGCCAAGACTTGGACATGGAGGGAGATAATGCTCTCACAGCTGCTGCTGCCAGGCCCCAGGTATGTGCAGAGCACACAGAGGTCCCTGGCAAAGGCATCCACCCCCAACAGAATTGACCTCTGCTCCCTCCCTTCAGTTAGCCAGTACCTCTGATAATGCCTGTTACTAATGCCGCAATGCCTGGAGAACTTAGACCTGGTGCAGGCAGCCCTGCACTCACTGCTGGAGTTGTTGCTCCCTCACAGTCACGTTTTGCTCCCCACTGAAGTTGTAAGGGCTTGGGGCTAACCTGATTTTTTTCATCAATTAGAGCAAACCTGGTGTGGCAGAAATGATTCATGATTGGTTAGCAGGTCACAGCTGAAAATGCTGGAGAGGCTCCTAATTCCACTTCTGATGTTAACCCTCACAATTCTTTCACATTTTGACTGTGATGCTGCACCCTGTAAATATGGTCTTTCTTTAAAAGATTAATATCTGGTGACAACAACAAAACCTCAGACAAAAATGAAAAACTTGCATGATTTTTCTTTAGATATGTGCAATAATATGTTTCCCATTAAATTGCCTAGGCATGGATTTAATGAAAGGCACTTAAGAAAACTGTTTTGTTTTTCTGTTTGCAAATATTCTGTTGTAACTAGTGGATGAATAGAGCAGAACAGCTTGGTGTACCCAACAGTGGTACTCCTTGTAAGGGAAAGGGTAAAAAACCTCAGGAGAGGGACATTATTTGTGTGACAGTGAAAAATCCTGCTCTTGGTAAAAGGACTAAGTTTGGCATATATTTGGGGCTCTAGAGGGAAAAATGGGCTTGTCAGCTCTGACAGTGGCTGAGCGACTGTGTGTCAGGGAATGTAGGAGTGGGCGCACGGGAAGCACCAGGAGTTGCAGTGTCTTGATCAGTGCATCATCTGCTATCCAGAGAGTGGTCTCCTGTCAGAAACAGTGTAAGATGTATGACCAGCTCTAATATGGCATATTAAGAAGCTAGCATATACAGATAAGAATACACAGTTTTGCTGGTTTGAAAGCAAACCAGTGAGAGACTGTGGGTCAGAAGTACAATTTAATAGGAAAAACAAAACAAAACAACAACTACAAATTAACAACCCAAAAGAAAGAAACCACTGACAGTCAGCAAGTAACCTGACACCCTGTCAGTCAGGGCGTTGATAGTAGTCCGATTAAATGGTGGCTGCAGTCCTCCTGGAGTGATGGGTCTGTTGGAGCAGTGGTCCCACAGATCCGGTCCTCTCCCGAAGGTCCAGTGGCTGCTCTTGTCCTCTGGGAATCCAGCAGGTAAAGGGCATCTGTGCTGGTCCAAACCCCAGCTTATATCCCTGTGGGAATACTTGGCTCCCCACCCCCATGTAGGAATGCTTGGGTCCCCCCCTGGGGTGAAGCATCTCATAATGGGAAGATATAACTCTATGCATGCATGGGTCCCTGACAGCCCATTAAACAGAGACAGCTCCCTGAGGGAGCCATCAGGGATGAGGAGATAAAGATCACTAACCCCACCTGCTTTAACAGCTTGTGGAGAGGACAGGAGAATACACACCATTGGCTACCCCCACACTGCAACCCAGGACAACAGTATTAAATGTAGACACAATATTTACATTATTTTGTTCAGCATAAGTGTGAAAGTGTTATTTATTAACTGAAATCTATGTGTATAATATTGTTAGGAATATATATAATAATATTTAGCTAATGCATACTCATAGACTTCAACTGAGCTGCACCAATTAGCTCATCATGTGAACGAATGCGCATAGTCAGAAAAGAGAACAAACTGTATATGCTGTATCATGGAAATTTTTCCTATTTCTTTTGCTTGTTCTGGGCACACACTAGACCTACAGAACTAGAGTAAAGCAGCCATTTCTATGACCTTGATAGCTTTCATGTATAACACCATAAAAGTATGATCTTAATGCGTTTAAAATAATGCACCCTGGTAGATTTAAATTTTCCTAATACTGTTGCATACTGCAAATGCTTCTATATTTAAATTGGAGTGGACATTTTTTAAGTGTAAGTACTATGGAACATATTTTAATTGTCCTACTATTTTGGAGAAGTAGTGCGGATGTTGACAACTACTGATCATACATTTGTATTCTTAGTCATTCTAAAGTAGACAATCCTTTAACTGTACATTGACTGCACTCAATGCTGATCATGTAAAAGGAATTTAGCTTTTTGTTAGAAGTCTGTACATACAATCGTTTAAGAAATGCAATGGGTGTTTCTAGCAATGTCTAGTTTTGGAAAATATGTCATTATTGTTTATACTTGTTTTGCTCAACCACAGTTTCAGAATCAAAACTGTCACTGCAGGGAATCAAAACTTTGCAACTAGACCGATGTGAAAAAGCTGCAGCTAACTCTGGTAACAGCAAACCTTCTGGGTGAATAATGAGACACTGTGCTCTGCAGCCATCCTATACAGACAGAAACCTGTCAGAGCACCAGCTTCACTTACAGAAAAAAAAAAGAAAAAGAAGGCAAGGCAATACTTGAGCTTGAGCTTTAATTTTTATGTTGCTTGGTCCTGAGAGAAACCTAATGCATTATGCTGGGTTAAATGAAACTTGCATTATAGTGTTATTGACAGAATGGGAAAGGGGGAGGTGGAGAGGGAGAAGAAAGAAGGGGGAAGGAGGAAAAATATTTAGCTGGTAGAAAGTTTTATAAGAAAGATGTTTCTAAAGCAAGCTTGCAGTTTCTTCTTGTTTCTTTTTTTTCAGAAAAAAACAAGTTTTTAATTGGAAACATTAAATCCAGGTAGAGCACTTATACTTAGATGAGCTTTTGTTCTGCCTTGGTGTAATTTCAGACCACAGTGATTTGTGTTGTCTATATCTTCAGTAAGCCAGGGCCACACAGTGTGTGGTGCCTCCTGAATTCTGTGGGTTGCCAAGAGAAGAGGCTGTGATGCCTCAATAGGTTAATGTTGAAATACTTCAGTGTGGCTGGGAGATGAGTCATTTTTTTAAGAGAAGTTAAAATACTGTTAAAAAACATTATGGTCACTTGTTTTCTACCCATCTTTGGTGAAGTGTCTGGAATAGTTTACCATAGCTAGTAATATCTATTTAAGTCAACAAGCTGTCACTACAACTGCACACTGAGCTGCCCTCACTGAATGTATTTCTCCACACAGGCTTCCATTCAGATGTTAGAAATCCTTGCAGTAAGACTGATCCATAGGGCTGACCCTGTGCAGCTGTACCATTCTGCTATTGTACTGCCCTCTGTGGAGCTCAGCAACTGTGCAGCACAACCAAAGACCCATAAGTTTGAGACTTAGCCAAGAACGTCTTCTCTTCATAAGATTTTCAGCACTTGCCTTTTGATCATAAGTAGGACTGACACCAAGGCCAGCAGTTCTTTCCCAGGTATTTCCTCAGTACTTAATCCAGTTCTTGCCTGAAGACATCCATACAAATGTCTTTATTTCTGGGCTTCAATTGAAACATAGGGAGCATAAGCTCAAACCATGAAAGGAAACATGCTGAAAAGGTAGCTTTGGCATGACATCCTTCTCTGCTCCTTGACTAGAGCAGTCTGGCCAAGTCAATGAGTCAGGGAGTCAATTGCATGTTGCTATGAATTTCATAATTTCTCAGTTATTCTCAGTTTGTTACTCAGTAGCACATTGTGTTTGGTGACGGTACCAGTTTTGAGAGGATTCCTCCTTTACCCATGCAGTAGATGCTGTAACCTCAGCTGGATGATTCCCAGATACATTTGGTATTGTGCCATCTGCCTGATAAGGCAACTGAACCAATGTAAAAGTCCTTTTCTCTCTGGTTCTCTCTGACCTGAGTTCCTGTAGTCTTGGGGGATGTTACACCTTTTGGAGCAGGCAAGAGGACGAAAAATCAAGGAATCAAATATTTTTTCATTCCTCTGGCAAAATACTAACGTCCAGAAAAACAATGCTGATATTTCTGGAAAGCAGTTTTCTCTCGTAATCTGTAGACGGCATGTACTTGGCCTTTGTGGTATGCTGCTTTAAAAGAACAGAAATAGATGCACCAGAGAGAAGACTTTCCTGAAGCTAGCTGGTGTCAAGTAGAGACTAGTTTATCACCAGCAGTGGAGTACAGAGAAAAATACTATAGGCATCCTGTCTGCTGAAAGCCAGTCTGAGTCCGCACTGAAGAGGAGGCCAAGTTTGAAAGGTGCCTTTTCATTCTTTTTTTTTTCCCCAAGATCCCTCTGGTGTCTTCCATGCATAAGAAATGTGACACAAAGGAGGACCCAAGACAGGATGTTTGTAAACATGTTATTGCATTGCTTAGCTGTTTACAAACTGAGGAGCTACTGAAAAGAAGACATGAATCAAAAAAACCAATGCCTTGAATGAATAAGCTAAACTACTATTTAGAAGCATAAACTTGGCCCATTGACCAATTTTATCTCTGAGAACAAGAGGCTAAGAGGCTCCATTTAGGTTCATTTGCTTAATTGATTTTGATTTTGATTCCTTACTTTCATTTTTAATACTATTTTTCTGCTTGGTAAACTGTTTGATCAACTTCAGAGAGAAAACTATTGTTAAAAACTCATTACTGCCATTTTTACTTGTAAGATTTTGAATAAACTGCAACTTGCAGACACTGCTA
>NW_008693155.1:0-4448 GCF_000695815.1 Acanthisitta chloris | reverse complement strand
GAATATAGGCCGGTCACGCTTTCACTGGCAGCCAGAAATCAAAGAATACTTGATAATTTTATATTTCACAGCATTATCTTCTATCATACCTTGTAAAGAGTTTATTTTTTTCTTCAGTTCTCTACTCTCATATCTCTCCTCTTCTCTTGCTTTATATGTCAATTATGACAACCCTAGTCAGCAGAAAATTCATGATGAAGCAGTTGGTATTGCATCAGGCTCAACCTACTAACATTTCATGCCCCTTCTTTCGCTCCTTCTTTCACCCCTTTGGTCTTTCGTTTCCATCCATGTGTCTCAATGTATCAGATCATGAAGACTGAATGGGCAGAGGAAATAGGTGAGGTGCAATTTGCTGAAAGAATAGACAGCTTTATCAGACCAGCTCATAAAGACGGAATGCAAAACTGGACAGTCTTGTGGACAGATAGACTTTAGGTGGTTTTCATAGCACAAGTGACAAGATTTTTGTTCCCCAAAATTTGATAACCAGTTCCATCTTTAACAGTTCACCTAGGGAACTGTTATAGTTTTCTACCAAGCCTGTTTTTCTCCACCATCTTAGAAAATGAGCATCAAATACCTTTGCTTTACTTCCTTGGGCTTTTAATTCCATCTCTGTCTACAGCTCGTTTCCTTTCTGTCTGTCCACATGATGTGGGGTCTTTCATGGTCTTGAGATCCACTGTTGAGCCCTTTCTTGATGTCAAATTCAAATTTAAATTCACTTTAATAATGCAGAACTGACGTCTTTGCTCCTTTCCTCCTCCTTTCCTTACAGCTTCAAATCTCTGCATTTCAGTCCTGGGTATTTGTTTGGGAATGTCTCATGAAATTTGATGCAGATGTCACATCAGTGTAAGGTTATATTCCTTACACAATGTAAATAGGTTTTGCCATTTGCAACTCAGGGAAAAGATCCAATTGCATTGAAAGACAGAAATAGAAAGTGAGCCTGAAATTTTAATACAGGCAGTTAAATTCCACTACGAGCATTTTGAGACTAATGGTACAGTGAAACAGGCCCAGTCTTTGTGGCTCATTCTACTAAAATGGAATTAAGCTCATAATATGAACATATGGAAGTAGTTCTCTTCATGTATATTTATATTCAATACTAATATTTAACACTTACATTCAGGGTTATGATTTTTTCAGTCAAAATATGGCAAAGATTTGAGTAAAATCTTCTACTGGTGCAATTCTGTAAGCAGTTACTCATTTCAGTGTAATTAATGTGGATTTAAAGCTGAAGCCAAAAGGAATACTCCCAGTAGCAAACTGCCTATGCATTAGTCTTAAATTTAGAATTTAACACCATCAAGATTCTATTTTGGTTCTAATGTGCCATTCTGAAAAAAAATGTGTTGTCATTTTAAGAAGAGAAAAAAAAAAGCCTCACCAGAAAAAGAGTAGAATGGAGTAATAGTCTGTATCACCAGCCAACAAATTCACACCAGCTGAGCCTTACACTAGACTGTCAGAATAGTTTGTAATCTGCTGCAGAGGGGACTGTATTCCTTGGCTGATTTTAAATGACACTGTAAATCCCTGCCTCTGTCCAATTGTGTTTCCACCAAGATGGTTCTTGAGCAAATCATCATTTCAATGTGTTGATCCATCTCTCATTATCAGCTCCTCCAGGAGGAGGTGGGAGTGGGACACTGCAGCCTTGTGGTAGCAGCAGAATCCCCAAGAATTCCCCCTTTCCCCATTCCTCACCACCTCATTCTGAGCATCCCACTTTAAAAGGATTGATTAACATCCCACACAGGTAGCTGGCACTGATGCAGAGACTTCTCAGTCATTACAGGGATTTTTCCCACTCTTGTCACCTCTCAGACACACCTGCATGTACTGACACTTTGCTGTTGATTTTGGTGGTTGCTGTCTGAATTCATAGACAACCATTCTGCATTAATCTGTAAGAGAACAATTCAAATCACTAAGTTTTGAAACTGAAATGGATGTCCTGAGAGGGCAATCATAAACTGCAAAAAGATGGAGCTGTCAACCTATGAGTTTGGGGCTGTAGCTGCTGGAGTGTGTGCAGTTGCTGGGTCATGTATTCAGGCAAGCTAAAACCTCAGACTTTTGGAAGATGTGGATTCTTGATATGGTAGTTCTTTGAAAACATTCGTAAAGAAAAACCTTGATGTTCGAAGTACTTGTCTTCACTGCTATTTGCAAGTGAAAAAAAGGTTGAAACTAGTTTTGGCAAAAAGTGGGGAATTGAAAGCTCTTCCTTATTTTTTCCTTTTATGTCAATTGAACTGTATTCATGGTGGATGTCATGTGCTTTTAGTCTGCACACATTTTGATTTCCAAGTTTACAGCTATCTCCAAAAGATACAAACCCTTAGTACTCCTAAAGAAAGCTATCCTACCATTAGCATGACCTGCTTCTAACATGAATATTGTTAATGTAAACTAGCAGCACAAGAACCAAGACAGTCCATTTATTCCTTATTCTTCTTACTTTTACTAAATATTTATATTTTTAATGTGTTCAAGAGACTGTTCTTTTTTCCTTAATAATGAACAATTCTAAAAATAAATGAAACACAGAATGAAGTAAAGAGCCTATCTTTTGCCTTAACATCTGTTGGTTTTTGCTATCAGGTATCTAATCGGCACCAGAAAAATAAAAAGTGGTTTTCCAGGGATTGTAGAGTGTCTAAATAATATGCAGACCATTGCATAGTGAGAGCAGCAGCACTGGAAACAGAAAGACACTTTAGGGATATGACAAAAATGTTGTTCTTAATGATCTCATCATCCCAGCCAGCAGGCTGAGAGAGTGGGGTCATTCAGCCTGGAGAAGTGAAGGATTCAGGGAGACCTTAATGCAGCCTTCCAGTACATGAAGGGGCTTATAAAAAGGAGGGAGAGGGACTTTTTATGTAGGCAGACAGTGAAAGGACAAGGGGCAATGGTTTTAAGCTGAGAGAGGGCAGGTTTACATGTGATGTTAGAAAAAAATTCTTAATTCAGAGGCACAGGCACAGGTTGCCCAGAGAGGTTGTGGATGCCCTAACCATTGCAGTGTTCAAGGCCAGGTTGAATGGGACTTGAGCAACCTCATCTAGTGGAAGGTGTCCCTGCCCATGGCAGGGGAGTTGGAGCTAGATAATCTTTAAGGTCCCTTCCAACCCAAGTCATTCCATGATTCTGTGATTCAGTTATAATTGCACAGAAGTTCTCAGATCTTTATATTCCCTGCACAGGTCATATAGAGATATACTGTAAGTCCCCATCATATGGTTACTGGCATAGTTAAAACTCTGTGAAGGACTGTATTCAAAATAATTGGACTAAACATTCACAATTGAAGGAAAATCTTTGCAAGTCTTGTCAAAGTCTTGACTGTTTTTAGAGAGATAAAGTGCCAAAGAACAAGCTTAAGCTACAACCCACTAGAACAACATAACCATGCAGACATATTCTCCTGCATTACAAAATGCATCAGGAATTTTTGTTGCATGTAATTGGGGAAGGAACATAATTTTGTATTTTTCATCTTCATAATAAAGTTTCCATGAGGACCACCTGGACAGAGGCTGAAAATCATAAAAAAACCAAAAAACCAAGAGAAAAAGTCTTTCTATGGCAACTTAGTTTCTTTTTTACACTGCCCATTATCATTCTTTCTTTTTCTCTTCATAGAAGAAAATCCTAACATAGGCATGTTTGAACATCACAGTTTAACTTGGAAGAAATTAATTTGGGCTGATTTACAGCACATATCAGAAATACAGTAGTAGCAGCCAGATGGTTTAAGGGAAAGAAACATAAGTGCATTACTTACAGAATGCAGGACAAAATTCTGTAGCTTTTTTCCACAACAAAGCATGAAGGTAGAGATGGAATCAAGAACAGAACAGATAAAATCATGAAAGAGGAATCTTTCAGTTCTAGTAGAATTATGTTCTAGACTATGACCTCTGATGTAAAGGCACTTAATACCTGCTAGAAGAGAAAAGCTCCTTCAGAAATGGACAGATCTAACCTAGTATAGTTTAATGAATATTGGGGTTTGGTTTTTTACTTTCCATTAATAATAATAATGCAAGAGACAATAACATTACTTTCAGAGACTTTTCACTAGCCCATTATGTAGTTCAGATGCTGCTGCTTCACCCAAATGTAACTCTGAGTTCAGATTCTGATTCTCTTACAGGTTTGCTGTGAGGCTTTTTCTACATCAAAAGCAGATTTCCAATGGTATATAAATAAAGTTCATCTCAGTATTGTAATTTTAAAGTATTTTAGACACATAGACTTTTATACAGATAAGCTGAAAATAAATGCTGGATTTCATATAACTGTCTTTTACAAATGCTTACAGATGGAGCTCAGACTGAAATGTGACTTCAAAATGTTTTCTCAGGTAGTTGAAAATGAAGTTTTGTATATTTATATATATATATATAAATAATTTCATGGCC
>NW_008693154.1:35895-36244 GCF_000695815.1 Acanthisitta chloris | reverse complement strand
TAAATTAAATTAAATTGAATTGAATTAAATTAAATTAAATTAAATTACATTTCAAAGATTAAATAAAAATAAAACAAATGCAGATCATCCTGAGTACAATCACACAGCACCTACAGGACAACCAAGAGATCATACCCAGCCTGCATGGGTTTAGAAAAGGCAAGTCCTGCCTGATGAACCTGATCTCCTTTTATGACCAGATGACTCACTTAGAGGATGAGGGAAAGGCTGTGAATTTAGTCTACCTGAACTTCAGCAGAGACTTTGACACCTTCTCCCATGGCATACTCCTGGAAAAGAGAGCAGCCCATGGCTTGGACAGGGGCACCCCTTGCTCCGTCAAAAAATG
>NW_008693154.1:28237-35867 GCF_000695815.1 Acanthisitta chloris | reverse complement strand
GTGCTGCTGCCGGCTGGCATCCAGTAACTATTGTTTTCACCCAGAGATCAGTATTGGGCCCAGTCCTGTTCAATATCTTTATCAATGATTTGGATGAGGGGATCAATTCTACCTTTAGCAAATTTGCAGATGACACCAAGTTAGATGCCTGAGTGTAGGAAGGCTCTGCAGGGGGATTGGGACAGGCTAGACTGATGGGCCAAAACCAATGGGTATGAGGTTCAACAAGACCAAGTGCTGGGTCCTATACTTTGGCGACAATAACTACAGCCTAGAGGAAGAGTGGTTGGAAAGTGAACCAGTGAAGAAAGGCCTGGTGGTGCTGATCAGCAGCCAGCTGAACATGAGGCAGCAGTGTGCCCAGGTGGCCAAGAAGGCCAAAAACATCCTGGCATGTCTTGGAAATATTCTGGCAGCAGGTCTAGGGAAATGACTGTCTCTCTGTACTCAGCATTGGCAAGGCCACACCTCAAGTACTATGTCCAGTTCTATGCCCCTCAGTTCAGGAAGAACACTGAGGTGCTGGAACTTGCCCAGAGAAGGGCAACAGAGCCGGCAAAGGGTATAGGTCACAAGTCTTATGAGGATAGGTTGAAGGAACTGGGTTATTTGGCCTGGAGAAGAGCAGGTTCAGGGGTCACCTTATCACTCTCTACAACTACCTAAAAAGAGTTTGCAGCAAGGTGCAGGTCAGTCTCTTTTCCCAGGCAACTAATGACAAGATGAGAGGATATAGTCTTAAGTTGTGCCAGGGAAGGTTTATGTTAGACATTACAAAGAATTTCTTCACAGAAAGGGTGATTAGGCAGTGGAACGGACTGCACAGGGAGGTGGTGGAGTCACCATCTCTGGAGGAGTCTAAGGAGGGGTTGGATGTGGCACTTAATGCCATGGGCTAGTTGATGTGGTGGTATTAGGTTATGGGTTGGTCTTGATCACCTCAGAGGTCTTTTCCAACCTGACAACCTTTTCCAATCCAAGATGAAAACAGTTCACTTAGTGAAGGATGAAGAGGAAGTAGGGCCCTTAGAAAAGGAGGAAGGGGCAGGAATCAAGATAATCACCTGATTCCTATCACCCAGTGAGTTGTGAGGTATGTAAAAAGGTTTCGATAGCTAACTGGGTAACCACATTATGACCAGACTGCTCCAATGCTGGGATAGCACAACCCACAGTTGGAAATTAGAGGGTAGTGAAGGCAAGTAACCAGGATTCCTGCCTCAGGATGTGGGCATTGACAAAGTGATTGGGAAAAGGGCAGAAATCCTCATCCTCTGGAGGCGCCTCCAGTCAAGCATGAGGGAAGGTTAATTTTTCAGGGATGATCTGTCAGTGTACTGAAGGAAATGGAACATGATGGAACAAGATATCCAGTACCTGAGAGAATTAGCTGTGCTGGACATACTCTAAAAGGATTCAAATAACAAGTAGGCCCCTATAGATCCAGATTAAGTCCAGTGTACACAACCCATGTAGCAAAGTTTTCTACAGAGTGCAACATCATTGTATACCAACTCATTGGCAGTGATGCCATTGAAAGAAGAGCAAACCGTGGATAATTTGGGTGCTCAGTTCTGATGATGTGCGGAAAATCTCTCTTTCCCCCTATAGGCCTGCATCTTGGCTGTGGAAAGACTGTCTGAGGACCTCCAGCAATTTAAAGAGGAAGTGTCCCGTGCCTTGCCAGTACAGACTAGAATCTCTGCTGTTAGGAGAAAGTGCTTCCCTGCTCAAGAGAGGGGGCACATACCACGAGGTACCCTGTGGTTTCACCTGCGTGACTATGGAGAGGACATGATAAAGTGGAATGGAAAACCTACATCTGACCTAGCTGCATGGATACATGATCTAAAAGGAAGAACAACCACGTTTGGATATTCTGCAAGGATAAATGATGCTCCAGTTTCCAATGGAAAATTCCTCAGACAGAATAGAAGGACTGATGTTATTACCAATCCTCTTGAAGCAACCTCCAGTTCATCATATTTATAAGAAGTGAACAACTAGTACTGTGACCAGAACTAGAGGGGCCCTGCATCAAGCTAGGTGGAGGAAAGGGACAATCGGATCTATTGGACTGTGTGGATCTGATGGCCTGGCACATCAGACCCATGAGAGTGTAAGGCTTTAGTCAACACTGGTGCAGAATGTACCCTGATATCATCAAGCTATAGTGGGACAGAATCTGTCTGTATTTCTGGAGTGACTAGGGAACCCCAACAGCTGACTGTACTGGAAACTGAAGTGAGCCTAACTAGGAACAAAAGGTAAAAACAGTCCATCCTAACTGACCCAGAGTCTCTATGCATCCTTGGCATAGATTATCTCCTAAGCGGGTATTTCAAGGACCCAAAAGGGCATCATTGGGCTTTTTTACATAGTAGGTGTGAAGACAGAGGAAATTAAACAGCTGAATACCTTGCCTGGTCTCTCAGAAGACCCCTCTGCTGTGGGACTGCTGAGATTTGAAGAACAACAGGTACCAATTGCTACCACAACAGTGCACCATCATGATACCACACCAACTGAGACTCCATAAGATGATTTGTGAAATAGAGAGTCAGAGAGTGATCTGCAAGACTTAGTTACTCTAAAGGGCTATTAAAATACTCCTCCGTGGCCAGTGCATAAGTCCAAAGGAGAGTGGAGACTGACAGTAGACGATCACAGCCTGAATGCCACCACACCACCACTCAGAGCGGCTGTGCCAAACATATTAGAATTTCAATACAAACTGGAGTCAAAGACAACTAAGTTGTATGCAACAATTGATATTGCCAATGCATTTTTTTCCATTCCTTTTACAGCAGAGTGCAGGCCACAGTTTGCCTTCACTTGGACCAGAATACAGTATACATTTAACTGACTGTCCCAGGGGTGGAAACACAGCCCCACTATTTGCCATGGACTGGTCCAGACTATGCTGGAAGAAGGCAAGGCTCCTGAACACTTGCAATACATTGATGACATCATTGTGTGGGGCAACACAGCAGAGGAAGTCTCCAAGAAAGGGGAGAAGATAGTCCAAATGCTCCTGTAGATTGCTTTTGACATAAAGCAAAATAAGGTCAAGGGGCCTTCACAGGAAATTCAGTTTTTAGGAATAAAATTGAAAGATGGATGTTGTCATATTACAAAGGATGTGGTCAACAAAATAGCAGCTGTGTCCCCACCAGCCAGCAAAAATGGAACACAAGCTTTTCTTCACACTGTGGATTTTTGGATGATGCATATTCCAGGTTAGTCAGGTTATAAACTCTCTCTATGAAGTGATCTGGAAGAAGAAAGATTATAAGTGGGTTCCTGAACAATAGCAAGCTTTTGAAGGAATTAAACAAGAGATCGTTCATGCAGTAGTCCTTGGGGCAGTTCAGGCAGGACAAGATGTAAAAAATGTACTCTACACTGCAGCTGGGGGGAACGGTCCTTTCCAGAGTCTCTGGCAAAAATCACCAGGGGAGATTTGAGGATGACTCTTGGGGTTAGGCAGTCAGGGATAAAAAGGATCTGAGGCCTGCTACACTCCAACAGAAAAGGAGATACTAGCAGCTTATGAAGGGGTTTGAGCTATTTCAGAAGTGGTCAGCACTGATGTACAGCTCCTCTTGCAACCCCGAATGCCAGTGTTGGGCTGGATGTTCAAAGGGCAAGTCCTTTCTACACATGATGCCACTGATGTTACATGGAGTAAGTGGGTTGTGCTGATCACACAGTGAGCTCAGATGGGAAATCCCAGTCACCCAGGGATCTTGGAAGCTATCACAAACTGGCATGAATGCAAAGATTTTGGACTGTTTTCAGAGTAGAACGTGACACATGCTGAGGAGTTTCCAACATATAACCAACTGCCAGAAAATGAAAAGCAATGTGCTGTCTTTACTGACAGTTCCTGAAGTATTATAGGGATACACTGAAAACAGAACACTTCTATATGGACTCCCACACAGCGAGTTGCAGGAGCTATTGAAGGACAAGGTGGATCAAGTCAAGTTGCAAAACTGAAAGCCATCCAGCTGGCTTTAGATATCAGTGGATGAGAGAAATAGCCAGTTCTCTACCTCTACACTGACTTGAGGATAGTAAAAAATGCTATGTGGGGGTGGCTAAAATGGTGGAAAAAGACTAATGGGCAGAGCAGAGGTAAACCCATCTGGGCTACTGCATTATGGCAAGACATTGTTGATTGTAAATGTCATGTCAATGCACACATAACCAGGAGTCAGGCTACTGAAGAACATCATAATGTGGATGGGTGGATTGGGCTGCCAATATTCAAGTGTCTCAGGTGGATCTGAATGGTGAATTATTTCTGGCTTGGTGAGCCCATGATGCCTCAGGTCATCAGGGAAGATATGAAACATATATATGGGCTCATGATCGAGGGGCTGATTTATCTGTGAACACTATCTCTCAGATTATCCATAACTGTGAGATGTGCTGCAATCAAACAGGCCAAATGGGTAAAGCCTCTGTGCTATGGTGGATGATAGTTGGAATATAAATATTGGGAGGCCGGGCAGATCGATTACATCACACTCCTGCAACCTCATCAAGGCAAGTGTTACATGCTTGCAATTGTAGAAGCAACCACTGGATGGCTGGAGACACACCCTGGACCTCACAACACCTCCAGGAACCCCACCTTGGGTCTTGAGAAGCAAGTTCTGTGGCTACATGGCACCTCTGAAAGAAGTCAGACAATGGGACTCATTTCCGAAATAGCCTTATAGACCTGGGCTACAGAGAGCGGTGTTGGGTGGGTGCATCATATTCCTTATCATGCACCAGCCCCTGTGAAAATTGGATGGTACAGTGGACTGTTAAAAACCACATTGAAAGCAATCTGTGATGGAACCTTAAAACATTGGGATCTATATTTATTGAAGGCCGCCTGGTTAGTCAACAGTAGGGCCCTGTCCAAACAAAACCTTCAGGTACCATAGAAGGGGTTAAAGTCCCTGTGGTGCATGTGAGAAATATGTTAGGGAAGATGGTCTGGATTAGTCCTGCCTCAAGCAAAGGCAAAACCATCCTTGGGATTGCTTTTGATCAAGGACCCGGATGCACTTGGTGGGTAACAAGAAGGATGGCGAAATGCAATGTGTACTTCAAGGGGATTTGATTTTCAGGTGAGAGCAGTCAGCAAGGTTGAATCGTATGCTATTGGTTGCTGAATGACACTGCAACTATATGCTATAGCTACCATGGACAAAGAGTTTGGGCTGCTCTAGATATACCAGTTATGAACTTCTAAAGGAGCTTGCAACCACCTGACAGCACACCAGCCCTCCTGCCCTGAAAGATATTTAGGATGGCTAGAACCCACAATCGTGTACTAAATGAACACAACAGATATTTTGGAGGGGCGGTCATTGACTAAGGGAATGATTCCCATGCTTTTGTGTGCGTATATAAACGTATATGCTTACATATATATAGATGCAGTTTGAAGGTGTAGGATCTGGGCATGACATAGATGGTATAGAATCACGGGTGACTAATGCCCTCATTCCTGCCAGGACAGGGGTAACTTTTGCAGCAGCCAGGAGAGGTACACTAGGACCCCAGGGTTATTCTGTACCACCTCATGCCATGCAGAGTGGGGGAGTACCCTTCCAATTCGGCCAGTGGGTGGAGTATATGGTCATATGATGCTAGGGTGCATGTGGTCACATGGCACTGGGTTCTAGTAAATTATTCTTATCTCAATCCATAATCTTTACCTTTTCGTGTATCCAATTCTCTCCATCCCACTGTGGGGGGAGGAGGTGGCAGAAGGAACAGGGGGCATGTTGTCTTGGGTGTTTCAGTAGGAACACTAAATTTGGGACTTCCATTACTATCCTGTCATGGTTTAACCCCAGCCAGCAGCCAAGAACCACACAGCCGCTCACACTCCCTCCTTCCCCCTCTTCCCCTCCAACCCAGAGGAATGGGGAGGAGAAAAAATAATGTAAAATATGTAGGCTGAGATAAGAACAGCTTAATAATAATAAAGAGCAGAATGAGCTAAAATGCTAATGGATAATAAAAAGAATAAAATTAGTGATGCACAATACAATTGTTCACCACCTGCAGACCAGTGCAACCCCGTACCTCCCCCCAGATCGGCCCTTCCTGCATATATACTGGGCATGACGTGCCATGGTGGGGAATAACCCTTTGGCTAGGTCAGGTCACCTGCCCCAGCTATGCTCCCTCCCAGTTTTCTTGTTTACCTTCTCACTGGCAGAGAATGAGACACAAGAAAGAGAATGTTCTTGATTTAAGATAAACACAACTTAGCAGAAACCAAAACATCTGTGTACTATCAACAGTATTATCACTCTGAATCCAAACATTGCACTACACTAGCTGAGAAAATTAACTCCATCCTGGCTAAAACCAGCACATATACCATGACAGTTGGTTATATGCATTTTGGTACCACAGTGTGAACGTCTAAATAAAGCCTCAAATTTTTGGCTTGGGGTATCTCCAGCATCACTTTTAGTGCTCAGCGGTACTGTGCTGGTTTGAAAGCAAACCAGTGAGAGACTCCAAGTCAGAAGTACAATTTAATACGAACAACACAGCAAAACAACAACAAATGCAACAGTACAAAAATAACCTGACAGAGTCAGAAAGTAAGTTAGTAGTAGTCCGATTAAAATGGTAGCTGCAGTCCTCCTGGAGCAATGGCTTTGTTGGAGCAGTGATCCCGCAGATATGCTCCTCTCCTGAAGGTCCAGCAGCAGCTCTTGTCCTCTGGGAATCCAGCAGGCAAAGGGCTACCTGTGCTGGTCCAAACCTCAGCTTATATCCCTGTGAGCATGTTTGGCTCCCCACCCCTGGGGTGAGTCACCTCACAATGGGACAAGGTGATAATGGATCACTGGGCGGATGTGTCATGTATGGGTCCTTGGCAGCCCATTAATCAGAGACAGCCCCCTGAGGGAGCCATCAGGGACATGGTGATAAGGATCACTGCCCCACCTTCTTTAACAGCTTGTGGAGACGAAAATAGAATACATACCTTTGCAACCCAGGACAGGTACTTACTCAACGAATCAAACAACTCTTTAATCTTACACCTTACTGGTAACAACAACCCTTTAACACTCACACGCTATTACAAACCTAATCCCTCCTGATTTGTCTGAAGGTCTAGTTTATAACAATTAACACCTGCAATAGAAAACAATACAAATTTAGGTTATTATTAATGATACAATAATTTAACATTATTTAAAGACCTACTTCTCTTATAGAAGCATTAACTTTTCTGTGATTGTGGTCCTAAAAGTCATCTTTTTTAAGTAAAATATAAATAAGTCTGCCCAGGCAACTTTTAATCATGTATATGGCCCCAAGTCATTCACTCAGCCCTTTTATTATTAGTCTTTAAGTCTGTGAGTTCAAAGCAGATGTGCATCATTTAACATTATTTAAAGACCTACTTCTCTTATAGAAGCATTAACTTTTCTGTGATTGTGGTCCTAAAAGTCATCTTTTTTAAGTAAAATATAAATAAGTCTGCCCAGGCAACTTTTAATCATGTATATGGCCCCAAGTCATTCACTCAGCCCTTTTATTATTAGTCTTTAAGTCTGTGAGTTCAAAGCAGATGTGCATCACTGACAATAAAAGG
>NW_008693154.1:16946-28216 GCF_000695815.1 Acanthisitta chloris | reverse complement strand
GAATAAGAGCTGCTAATGACACCAATTAAGAGCTGTAAATGCCATTTACACTTGATTGTTATTTTTCAAGTCAATAAGACTAAGGAAGGCAGAGGAGCCTGAGATCACTTAGGCTAAAGCAGTCTGAATGGGACATTTTGATTGAAATATTACACGGAGTAATAATTAAAGAAAATATATAATAGACTGATTACATTTGTGATTGAGTCAGTTGCAGAAGAGACTTCAGTCATGTTTTTTCCAGAGATTATAAACTATCAAAAATTAAATGTCCAAAATCCCAAACTTCAAATCCGTATAAAATTAAACAATACCACATACACACCTTAATTGTAGAGGATTAGAAGTAAATCTCTTCTAATACAGATTTTCTGCTCTACACTGGCTTAGCTCATGGATATCAGGCTTGATATACACATTCAAACAAACAGCTGGGATCTAGACTAAGAAAGAATGTTAGTGCATTATCAGGGCAACTAGGACAAATGACTGCACTAAAACCACATTTAATATTAAGTTGCATAAAAGTGTAGGACAAGAACTGCTTATGTGTCTTCATATCAGAGTAAGTCAATGGAGGATTTTGACCTTTTGACCTGCTGTATGAGAAATGCTGAGTAAAAGAAATTTCTAGAAACAGAAAAATCTAACTGACTGGCCTCTCCACTGACTCACAAATAATATCTCCTAATAATAACTCTCTTTTGTTTCTTGTGTCTTTATTTTGGGCAATAAGACATGGGTGTTAGTACAATTTGAGAAACACATAGTGGAGGCAAAGCAGAGTGAGGATTTGGACCTTTACCAAAGAAATCTAAAGACAAGTTCCCTAGCCAATCAGTAGCTAATTAATTTGGGATGGAGTTTATCTTCCTTTGTCTTGTTTTCAGGAAAGTACAATGCCTTGCTCTGTCCAGTAATTAACGAGCTTTCCAGTCTTTCTTCTCTTCCCATTTAAGAAAAGCTCTCCATATGCAAATCTGAAGTAAACCTTTACCTTTTAAAGGCTTTATCATTTCCAAGTGAAGGACCTTAGTTGCTGAATTGATGTTGAAGCTGCTTCTAAGCAGCTAAAGAATGTTAAAGAATGTAAGTCATATTTGTTTTATTAAGAAGACATTTGAGATTGAATATATTTCAAAAATAACTAAAGAAGAAGGAAAAGACTCATAAGAAAAAGGAAAATTAGAAATAGGAAAAAAAAGAAGAAAGCAAAAAGAAAGAAAGAAAAATGTAAAAAGAAGAAAGTAAAAAGAATAAGAGAAGGAAAAGGAAAAGGAAAAGTGAAGGAAAAAGATAAAAGTACTACTACTGGCTATTTTCAGAGCCAGATACTGGTCTAGGTTAAATTGCTGTCCCACTAGGTAAAGCACTTAGAACAGGATAATGTTCCTAAGTGTCTGGCAACCCAAACCAGAACAGGATGCCAGCAAAATTTCTTCAGGGGGAAAGGGAAGAGGAAAAGAAAAAGGGAAAAAAAAAAAAAAAGCCAGACATATAGGCAGATAAACAAAACTCTTCTACCTTTGCAGACTACCTTTTCATCTACATCTGCCTTGTACTCCCACCAACTAGCAGTTATTGAGTGCTTTTCAATTGGCATTTATGACTGCCTCTAATGGCTTGCTTGTACATGAGGCTTGCATATCTTAACTAAATATTCAGTGATTTTTCTTATTCTAATATCCTTAATTAGATTTATGTACTCTTTACTATGTTTTATGTTGATGAGGGACTGAGAATAAAACCCTGAAATGCTCACTGTAATAAAACATCACAGTTAACCAACTTGTGCTATTGCATGTGTTATTTCAATGAATAATGAGCTTTAAATAATGTTCTGGATATGTCACTAAGGATGAGGTAAAGAAATATATACTCATGATGTATTACAATACATTAATAAATACACTGGTACATAAAGTTCATTGTCCATAAGGAGTAATGGATCATGCTGTGAGAACAAGTGAAGGGATAAGGGGAATGAGACTTTTTTTCTAAAGTCTTGTATATAACTACCCATTTTATATTGAAGAAATTAATATTTGCTGTATCTATTCTATTTTGTTTATTTTAAAGGACTTTGAATCTGAAGTTAGTTAATCAGTGAGCTGCAAAACACAGTTACTGTATAAAATAGCTTTGCCTTAAATTTTCATACTTAGAACTAATTGTCTTCTTTTCCTATATTAGATAGTGAAAATGTTTAAGCAACATAAATCATGGTAGCTGTCAGGAAGCAGTAATCTAATCAAATTGACATAAAATGTGCTCAAAACCTGGTACCTAGCAAGAATTACAGAAAAACTTACTATACCTATATGTTTGTTCAGGGCATGAAGACTAATATGAATTCTTCTTACTGGTATCAGATTATTCCAGTGCGAAAAATCTGGATGCTAAACCTGCTAATGTACTGTGCAGGTAATCATGCCTTCTAATAAAGAGAAAATGTATATTTTTCAGAATTGTGTTCAGAAGTAGTATATATCAACACAGCTATTGACTTCAGTAGATCTGCTGTGGCTGAAAACTGGCTGGTTAAATAAAAGCCCAAACAAAGTCTCCTGCCATTTATACTTCTAAAAATCCTTTGTACTATACAAGAGACCAGATGAGTTACTCTGTTTTGTGATGTGTTTGTGTGAGCAGGTGATCATATAATTCTTTATTCAACTATACAGAATAATTTTGTCAATGCCTTCTGTTATTTCTTCCTCTGTCTTTTATAGGACATTTTCTGGCTTTGCCAACAGGCTTGAAACACTCCAGTCTTCCACTGACTCCACTGAGAGTTGTATAAGAAATTATAACAATGTGCTCTTCTGTCAGACACCATTTTACACTGCTTTCTGAAGATCCAAGTAGATTCTGAATGTTGATTGAGGCCCGTCGATGTTCACAAACCTGCTACCGCAACTAAAATTGAACATGAGAAATAAAAGTGACATATCAAGGGCAGCTGGTTAAAAAGCTTCTAAGAAATTCCCTAAAAAATTCCAGAAGAGGTTATATATACTTTTTCACCCATACTGAACCTTGTACATATACAGAGCAATGTGTCTTTCCAGTGCAGTGACTTAAAGAAACATATATCTCAAAATTAGACTTTAAAAACTCAGAAAACTACATTCATGTGTATGTGAATAGCTGTACATCTAAAATACATACAAAGACCAATATTCATCAAGCCAGTGAATCTCAGCTAAAAAGCTCAGGTGTCTCATATCCAAGTCCTAGCTTGATGTACAAGTGTGACATTAGTACACTTTTACACAGAAATTTTGTCTGAAAGTGTAAGACAGTAAGTGAGAAAAAGTCACAAAAGATAAGAAAGGCCAAAACAGAGTCAGAGTGTGTTAAAACAGGAAAAGTTATGTAACGATTCAAGAGTAAATATATTAACATAGAAAGTTAAAAAGTCTAAGTAAAACTGCAAAAATTAAGATTTGAGAACCTGGCATTGCTGAGGTGTTCATAAAAACAGTGGAAGCTGTTCTTTCCCCAACTGACTGAGCAAATAATAAATAATTACACATAGATGTATAGAATAGAATAATGGAAAAATGCAGACTGGATCTCTAGAGATCTAGTCCAACCTTCTCTTAAAGGAAGGGTCTTTGATCAAAGATCCTGTCAAACTGAATTTCCAATGAATCGGGTTCTGCAATCCTTTGAACACCTTTCTTGGTGGTCCTACTCTTGATTCTATTTTTTTCTGAGCAAAAATCAGAGCAGAGAGCAAATTAAAACTGAATACAGCGTTGCTGGTGTATCCAAAAAAGTGCTGACAAGAGGGAAATAATCACATCCCCTCATCTGCTGGCTATGTTCTTGCTCATGTAGCTTAGAAAACTGTTTGTCAATATAGCTACAAGAGCATTCTGTTGACTTACGATAAATTTAATCTCCCTCAGGACCCTAAGGCCCTTCCAGCAGAGATACACGAAATCAAGGTGGACCCCAGCCTGCACTGCTGCTGCTTTTGTCCTAGCAGCAGGATTTTGCACTTATCACATGTCAAAACTTCTGCAGCTCTTGTTGGCCCAGATATTTTTGTATTCTACTTAAAAAGTTTCTTTTCTCAAAGTAGTAGTGCTACAAATCCATGTGACCTCTGTGTGTGAAGGTATTACAAATCATAGATATCATGGTTAAAAATTACATTTAATGTAGTCTATTTGTCATGTATCCAGCCAGAGACACTCTTGCTGAGTGGACAGGGTCAGCACAAGGGACACAGACACCAAGTTAAAGAAACAGGCTTACTTGTGTTTTAGGTTTTAAACAGTAAAGGAATAAGCAAGGTAATACACTTAAACATATAATGCACTTAATCATATAATTCTCTTCTTTCTTGGTTTAAAGCAGCAAAAGAATAAAGAAGGTAAATAAGCAAGGCAATGAGCCTAATCATTACTACAAAGAATTAAAGATAATGATTAAAATAGACACATCACCAATTGCCCTAATACTTTATCATCATCCAGATCCATGCTTCAGTTTAGGAGGCCCTGTCACAGTGAAGGATTGGAGAACCACTCCTGGCAATTGGGAACTTCCATGCAATGTGTACACTTGTAGGTGAGGTCTCCATCTTTGCTGTGAGAGGGTCCAGCTCTTATACATTTTAACAAAAAAATATATAAATCTTATATGACAATGTGCACAGAAACATCTAGTGAATTGGCATGTTCCAGATCTCTCAAGGATCCTGAGCATGTCTGAGGAATTCCTGTTTTGTCTAATTATTAGCTTTTTGTAGTTTCCATGGTCATATTTCTCCATGCCATGGTCATATTTCATGGTCATATTTCTTACTGATATGATACTGGTAGAGATGTTCATTCAGAAGTCAACTCTGGTTTGAGGCTTATGGTTTAGGTCCTCTTATACCAGACACTTTTAAAGGATTCTTAGCAAATTATGAAGTTTACCATAAAGGTAGGTAGTAAGATACAGCCTGTGCTCTGTGAAGGCCCTATATGGGAAATGGGTTTAAGTGTATTCATATTTCTTACTGATATGATACTGGTAGAGATGTTCATTCAGAAGTCAACTCTGGTTTGAGGCTTATGGTTTAGGTCCTCTTATACCAGACACTTTTAAAGGATTCTTAGCAAATTATGAAGTTTACCATAAAGGTAGGTAGTAAGATACAGCCTGTGCTCTGTGAAGGCCCTATATGGGAAATGGGTTTAAGTGTATTCAATTTCCATTCAGAACCACAAACTGGGACCTCCTGAGCCAGTCATTGCTTCTTTCCCTCTTTGCTACACCCAGCTATTCTTTAGCTTGAACCAGTGGCATAATTCTTTGATTTTTTTCCTTTACCGATCTTACCAGCCTCCCCCAGTTCAAACTGATCACTACTTCTAACTTGCATTCTGTAGCTGGGAGGTGGAAGGATGATGAGGATGAGAGATCTGTCAGCCCTGTAGAGGGGTCTGTCAGCCCAAAGACGACTCTTCCTACCTTTCCATAATCTCCAGGTAAGAGCTGTGAGAAGTGCAGGGAATGTTACTTTTCTTCCTGAAGTTTATCCTGGATTACATGGAAATCTACATCTTCCCTATATGGGTCTGTTGGCATTAAAACACAGCCAAAAACTGGTCCCCAGAAGCATACAAGTAGTCAGCTGGAAAACTCTCCTTTCAAAATAAATAATTTGCAGATAGAAAACATGTTTTTGTCAAATCTGTCTTGATTTTTACAATTTTTCTTTCATTTTTCTGAAATGACATTTCAAGCCAAGCAAGCACCACATGTTGAGAGCCACAATAAAATATTTCATTTCAGAGTGTCAATTTGACTTCAAATGGCATGTAAAATGGACAGTTATTTCACAATAAACTGCAGTTTGGCACATCACAGCTGGACAGGCTGAAACATCAAAACTGTTTTACTTGCTGGATTTGCTTCTTATGCAAATATAGACATTTCCTTGCAGGTGTGCGGCTCTGAGTTGACTTTTAAAAACAAAAACCAAAAGAACCCCAAATCACTTTCTTTTCTGTGTAAGTTTTTGGCGGTTTCAACTCTGTCCCGATTTGGAGTGAAAGTAAATGTCAGAGTACTGGAATATTGCAACACTGAGACAGAGATTTCATTCGCTGATCAGTTCTACTATATGCATATACCAAAATGCTTCAAAGCAGTAGTTTGTCATTTTTAAATCCCAAACGACCAACAAGAACTTCTGTGGAAATGCAGAGTTCATCAGATTTGATTTTTGAGGATTCTTTTATAAGATAGTATTTGGGGGTTTTCTTAGACTTTATTGATAGTGGCTGCAATATGACATCAAAGGTTTTGCCAAGAAAGCCACAGTTATTCTTTCTGAAGATTTAATGACTAAGCACAGAGATATAAACACAGCCTTTGGAATCTGTGCTTCTTAAATATTTCTGTCCTGCTTTCAAAGCATCAACTCTATATTTATATGTATATAACTCTATTTATATCTATATAATATTAGAGCATTAGTTTTTAAATCAATATTTGCAAATAAATCTCAATCATTTGTAGAGGACTCATTAACAAAATCAAAATTTATTGCACCATAAAAGTAAGTCCTGATATATTGCATTAGCTATTCTTACAGTCCCAACCAACTATGTCTACAGTGCATATCTGTTACTGCAACCGGCATAAATATCCAGAAAATCATGTATTTACACTGTTTAGTTATCCTTAGGATAAACAGTGAAATAGTAAAAGGAGTCTAAGACACAATGGGGGATGTAAAATAGACAATCTGCAACAGCCTACATGGGAGGATAACACAGAATTACAGTTGTTGCAATGGCTACCAGCTGTGCATCTGGAATAAACAGGTTTGGATTCCAGGAGTTTTTAATACAGGGAAACGTTTGCCTCAGAGGCTTACTCCTTCACATTTTTATTTCAGTCCATACTTTAAGTGTTTAAAGAAGAATATTCCAAAAACTTCAGTTATCTTTGTTGTCAATCTTGTTAACTACTCTGTCAAAAGCTATAGACAGGTAGAGGTGTATTAAAATCTTTGTTGCTAATACTTCAGTTCACTGTATTTAATCACTGAAGAATATCTGACTGCTTGCTTTGTGCTGCTTTTGCAATGATAGGGAATGAAAATGTTTGGATGCATGGTCTCTGCAATTGCCCCTTTATTGCTACTGATCTTTACACCAACCACCCAAACAAGGCATTTCACTGAACCAAATTTCACATGTCCGGACTCTAGAAGATGCAGAAGTTTTATGGGGGTTTTTTTGAGGGAATGTGTTTATCCACATGGTCAGTTCTACTGTCAAGACCTAGTCAGCCTCCAGAGCACCACCCCTTTTTGCAGTAAAGGAGACAATGGACACAGCAAATGTTTTCAGTTAAAGGAGTGTGTTCAGGAGTGTATCCTCATACATATGATAGCAAGTGACAGCAAACTCGGATGGTGTAATAACTGTAATTCTGTCATTATGTAATTGCTGAGGGCTTGATTTAGCATACCTGTCCATTGCAGGTAATAGAAAAGAGTACTGGAAAAAAAGAAAAAGAGAGAGGAAGAACAAAGAAACAAAACAAGAACTGTGGTTATCTTGTGCTTATGCAGACAGCCTGATGGTTCACAGAGCCCTTGAGAACTTGAGTAAAGCTGGGACAGGTGAGGAAGTATTGCTCTATATGATACATATTCACCAACACATTTGACTTGCAATTCAGTACTCATCTAGATGCTCACCTGTTCAGACTGCACCCCAGTTGCCACCTGCGTTTCATGACCAAGTTAATTTTGCTAGAAAAGTAGAATGTTTTGGCTGAAAATCTCAATACCTAGAACTCTTTCAGGCAGTACACAGGACAGCCTTTAAAATCCAAGAACTTGGAAGCATCCCCAGTTTACCTGGAGATCACTGACCTTGAACACCAGTGTGCTGGCTTGGGCTGAAGTGGAGTTAATGTTCTTCACAGTGGCTAGTATGGGGCTATGTTTGGATTTTGTGCTGAACACAGAGTTGATAATGCAGAGATGTTTTTGTTACTGCTGAGCAGAGCTTACACAGAGTTAAGGTCTTTACTGCGTTCTGTATTGCCACACTGGCAAGGAAGTTGGGGGTGAATGGGAGATTGGGAGGAGACACAGCTGGAACAGGTGACACAAGCTGACCAAAGGGACACTCCATACCATATGACATCATGCTCATTATATAAGGAAGAAGGAGGAAGGGGGGACATCTGGAGTGATGGCATTTGTCCTCCCAAGGAACCCTTACGCATGATGGGCCCTGCTCTCCTGGAGATGGCTGAACACCTCCTGTCTGTGGGAAGCAGTGAATTAATTCCTTGTTTTGCTTTGCTTGTGTGTGCAGCTTTTGCTTTCTCTATTAAACTGTCTTTATCTCAACCCATGAGTTTTTGTAGCTTTTACCCTTCCAATTCTCTCCCCCATCCTGTTGGTGGGGAGTGTGTGAGCACCATCCTGTTGGTGGTGAGTGTGTGAGCAGTTGTGTGGTTCTTGGCTGCTGGCTGGGGTTAAACCACGACAACCAGAATGACACAAGAGTGAGGCACCTTATCTGTTGATTGCGCTAAGAAAAAACATTAAAACCCCCAAAACTTTAGGTTCCTCTCCAGTCTCTGCATATGGGCATATTCCAGTGGACAGAAGCTTTTGTTAGCATTTTTTCTCAGCAGGACAAGATTTATCCTGCACCTGATACAAATAAGATTATTACATCCTAAGATGTCATCGCTATAACAATATTAAATCTGGGGTGTTTTTTTTAAGTCACAAGCAAAAATGTCATCAACAATTTCCTTAGTAATATTTTATCCCCTTTCCCCAAATTTCCTCTCTCAACAATGCTGAGCCTTTCAGGTTTATATCTTTCCAAGATATGAGGAAAACCAAATTAGATTGAATTTATCAGAATCAGATGATTTTTAAAGTTATTCTCAGAAGCAAGAGTGGAAAACCAATACCTGACTTCCACCCCAGCCTACAGTAGCTGTAGTCTGTTCTTATTCTAAAAAGCATTGGCTCTTTGTCCTCCAACTGTTGTTTGTTATGGCTTCCAGTATTGTGCCTAGAAGGAATCTGTGAAAATAAGCATTCTCTAGTTCTTTTTTTGTTCTCTCTTTAAAGACTTGAACACCTCAAATAATCTTCTGGCATTCCTTAGTAGTAATTTCTTTAATGAGAAGATCAGCTGGCTGTATAGCTTTTTTCAGTGTATACTGCCAGATAATGGCAACTTTATTAGGTATCTGCAGTGAGATGATGAGACACCTGGGAGTATTAACACCTGGATTTACAGTCACAATGGTGTACCATATTGAAGTCCTACACTACACTGAATTACTCAATAATAGCTTTTGGAAACATAAATAATCAAGAAGCATCATTTTTTTGAAGATAAAAGTCACGAACATGTCTCACTAATTGACCATGATGGAGTTATAATAGTGAAATACTGCACACTTTTGGAGCAAAGTTCTCTGTCAGGCTGCCTATATCTAAAGCATTGAAGGTGCGCAACTCTGGAAGTTTATGGATAGTGGCTCTTGCACACTGCTCCTGCCAATAAGCTGCAGATCAGATTTTAGAATCGGTCTAATCTATCGTGATAAACTGTGACAATCTAAGTAACACAGAGATAACGTCAAACAGAGGGACTTCAAACAAGATTTGCTTATGGAGAATGAAAACAGGATTGCTAATTCAGTTTGCATTAAAATCCAGGAAAGGTCAGATCCTGGTAACAACAGAATGCTTCATTCTGTTTCTCTACATTCAGTTAAGTAAGTTTTGAAATCTTTTTGCATACTTCAATAATTTTAACTTAAGGAACTTCTCAATACTGAATACAGATTTAACTGCTGTCTTGCAAAGAAGAGACTTAGGCGTGATATTTAGAGCTTGGCTGAGTTGAGATGTATATTTATGCAAGTTACTTCTGAGGATTCAAGGCAGTGAAAAAATGTAAAATGTAGAACTAAAAAATTCTCTATGAATGAATAACAATATTTTAGTTCTAAATCGTACATGCTTGTGCAATAGTTTTCAAATGGAAGTGTTTGTTGTTTGCTTCATTTTGCTTTGAGCTGGTTTGGGGTTTTTTGGGGTGTGAGTTCTTGTATATTTTACTTCATTTTTAATTTCCAAAATTTAAACAGGAAAAAAGTTGTAAAAATATTTACATAGCATCTATTCACACTTACAAGTGATAAGCTCAGCTGTGTTAAACTCTGAAGATTCATTTTGAAAAAGAACCCTACACTTTTTTTATTCATTTGTATTCCATTTGTTCCTCATTTGATACTTTTATTGTAAAATTATAAAAGAGAAATTATCCTCCACCCTTATTTTGACAACACCCAAATTTTCTAGATATTTTTTCTCTAAATTCCAGTCTTTAGGAATTACAAATAAATAAAGAAAGAAATAAAATCACAGTACCAAGAGATATTTAAATTTCAGGGAGTGCAAAATTATGTCAAAACCCCAATATCAGAGAAATAATTTCAGTAATGGTTTGTCAATAGAAACAACATTTTACTCACTGCCTCATGCAATTAACTGGCGAGGTACAAAATTACTTCTCTGCCTCTCCCCAACCCAATGAGTATTTAATTATTCATACAAAGTGAGACAGTTTCAATAGAACAAAAGAAGACCCTCTGGCTGCAGCACCTCATAGCCTGGTGGTTAATACTCAGCCTAGCAGGTTCCTGTTTTGCCTCCTCTGGAGGCAGAAGACTTTTGATGACAGGCACTATGAATCTTTTGCTAAAACCAAGGCTAACTATGAGTTTTTGCTTATTATATTAGGATTTTATTATATTAGGATTTTTGTAAATTAGTGTGAAAGCTTTTGCTGACCTTGCTTTGCTGAACATTGTAGAGTGCTTGCAGACATAAGCTTAGATAACTGTAACACTTAAGGAGACATGTAATTCGTAAGGAATGTGGGGCCCTTCCTGTGAGGAAGATAAAGCAAGTCTTACTGACTAGAGTGACCTAGAGAGATAACAGCAAGAAAGAAAACTAGCTTGGTGATTTAGATAAGGTCCAGGACTGTGTTGCGCTTGCGCCAAAGAAGGTGTCAAACAGCGGACAAGAGAGGAAGACTGTGCTTCCTCCCAACGACCACCGAACGACCACCATAAGGGGAGGAGACGAAGGAGGAGTATATGATAATGATTTCTAAGAAATAATTGTAATAATAACCACCCATTCCTGGAAATAATGAATATGTATGGACATTTAATGTATATAAACTGTGAAGTTT
>NW_008693154.1:16218-16935 GCF_000695815.1 Acanthisitta chloris | reverse complement strand
AGTTGGGTGGAGCTATCCCCCTTTGGCCCAGCGCGGAATAAACAAATACCTGCTACTCAGAGATACAAGTCTGTGAGTACTTCTTTTCCAGCCTTTTCTCAGCATCACTTTAACTGAGATGCTCACCATGTAGATGACAGATCT
Organism: Acanthisitta chloris; assembly: GCF_000695815.1. NCBI lineage: Eukaryota > Metazoa > Chordata > Aves > Passeriformes > Acanthisittidae > Acanthisitta > Acanthisitta chloris. The sequence continues at coordinate 16,791 of NW_008693154.1, read as the reverse complement.
TGGGCATGTTTTAGGGCTACCTGTGTCTCATGCTGATGTGCCTGTGGGCCAGAAGCATGTCATCTCACCAGGGCTCCCAGACCCCCTCCTGACCTCAGATGTAGGACTAAGCCCTGAAGATGAGATGGCCACTGCGTTGCTCCACCACAATATCTCAGTTTGGTGTAGTTCATGTTCCTGGAAACTCGGTTATTATGCAACAGAGGTACAATAAATTAAGCATAATTTTATCTTGCATCCTCCACAGCCTTTAAAATGCAGCCACTCATGCTGCCAACCTGTTGTGGTGTCACAGAAGTAATTCTTGCCTATGAGGGCCATGAGGAACTGGAACAGGTGAGAAGCTATGGATGGCTTATGCCTGGAAATGTTCAAGACCAGACTAGATGGGACTTGGAGCATAGCAGGGGGATTGGAAGTACATGATCTTTAAGACTCCTTTCAACCCAAACCATTCTATGATTCTGATTTTAGATATGGAAAGTAAAATTAACCCTGTAACTTTAGGCAGGGCCGAACAAGACACAGAGTTCATTCCTAAAATGTCCGCATAAATCAGTCATCAAGTCCTTG
>NW_008693154.1:6908-16146 GCF_000695815.1 Acanthisitta chloris | reverse complement strand
GTGACATACTGCTAAAGGAAAGACTGACTGGAAACAGTTGAAAAACATACGTGCTTTAAAGCTATAACACTTGTTGCATTTGTAATCACATATCTTGTATTGGAGTGCAGTGTTCTAGAATTTTTTCAACCTGACAATAGTCCTTATAAGTATCCGTTTGATCAGAAATGCACTCCGTATGCATTGTCTGAGGGAAGAAAGATCATGTTAAACTAATTAGAATGTCTAGATTAGTGGATGTTCTCCCATATACATTCAAGTGTAAACCAGGCATGTCACACTGACTGGGGACTTAGTATTTGGTTAAGTGAAGCTGCGCTGAATGAGATTTAAGGATATGGGGATCAGATGTTGCAGCAGGCAAAAATCCAAACTTGAGTGGGATATTGCAGGATAAGCCAGGATTCTAGCTGTGAGCTACAGAAACTGGGAAATTATGCCAGGCACAGATGCTGGTGTTCTTCATGGACAACAATGGCATAGAAGCAGTTGCCCAAACAGAGAGCTCACTGGAGTGGTCATGTTAAACATTGTATACGTCTTTGAATAAAATAGTAATAGAACAACATTATACCCAATTATTAATTACTCAGGCATTAGAAGTCATTCCTCAAACTGACACACTAAGAAAGTGCCTGCATTTTAGTTAACCAGTTAGAGCATTCAAAATGTTAATTAAGGAAATGGACCTGTGAAGGACAAGTAGCAGAAAAAATCCTGAAAGGAGCAACTAATGAACTATAAAATACTGGGCATGTAGCTTTTTAGAGATAGTGTGAATTTCTTCTTTTCACTGCCAACCAGTCAGATAAAAATTTGCTTAGATGAAGGCATCCCAATTTAGACTCAAGGGACTTTGGTGCCTATTAGAATCAAGACAATCTAAAAACAGTTCTGTACTGCTTTCAAAAGGTAAATGAACCTTCTGTGGAAAGCAGAAGTGTGAAAGGTTCAGAAGAAACCTATTACAAGCTTCAGCACACACTTGTGACAAGAATTGTGGCTGTATTTGCAGAACATGAGCTCCCCAAGGGATGCCAACTAACCTGTGACATTAAAACATTGCATTCACTTTAGCTGTACAACTTCTGCTTTCAGATGGTGGTCTAATGATCCCTGTCATGTTGTTGCTAAAACATATGAAGGGGTTTTTTTGGCATTCTTAAGAACAGTGTTACTAAAAAAGGTTGCTGGTCAGAATATGTATTATTAAGCTGAATTGTAATCGACTGTGCTGTTTTGTAGAAAGAGAGATATATCAAGCATATGGTTGCAACAAAATTTTCTTCAGGATAAGTTTTATTTTTCAATTAATTTTTTCTCTGCCTTTTTTTTTTTCCTTTGAAAAGCAGTAATGTGTGCCTAGGTTCCTTTGGACATGAATCCAAACTTCAAATCACTCATTAGGAAAATAGATGTTCCAACACAATGTGGAAAAGAATGAGTTTCAATACCTTGAAAGTTGCCTCAAAATGAAAGTGTCATCCTGTCGACAGATCCAATTGTTTAAATTGTTTTGCCTGACACTTAGTAAAGCTTCCAGCAAATGGACTTCTTTGATCATATCAGAAGAATTATATGTCAAAGTCATGAGGCTCCTTGTTCACTTTCACTCTCACTGTCTTGCTAAATAAACCTCTGTATCTTAAGTTTTTCATGTTACTTGGTACAGAGAATCAACATTACAAAAATCAACATTGCAAGTAGGTGAAGTGAAGTAACACTTCAATTACTACCAGAATCTTGTGATATATCGATACACACACATGAACACACATTTGCATAAATGTACACAAATGTGTTCACTGCTTGGGTATATTTACTGTCCCTCCTCTGCTGCTGGCAGTAGCCAACACTGCCCACCCAATCAGTTACGTGACGTATTTCAGATGTACTGTCTTTGCTAAACAGTACCTGATGCAGATCAGACTCTGGGCTATTAGTCCTTCAGACTTCACATCTTTCACAGACTTTGGAGATGGTTCCCAGAAAATGAATTCCAGGAAGTGTTTATCAGGGTTGAAGAAAGGAAGCCATTTAGAAAAGCCAAATACTTAAGAAAAGCTAAGAAATTATAAGAAAGCTTACACATATTTAAATTGAAATAGGAATTATTTCTGTTGAGCAGAATCTATTCAAAGTATTTTATTTAAGGAAGTATTCTCCTTTGACCATCACTAAAGGCCCAGGAGTAGAAGGATGACAAAGCTAAGGTACTTGGTGATATTTCCTAGGTTTTTCACAAGTGTCAAAGATTTCCCATAACAGGGAGGATAGATGTTTATCTACATAGCATTTAAACTAAAAGGAGACAAAATTTGAACCTTTAATGTGAAAAAATTACAAACTCATATTTAAAAACTCTTATGAATGGAAATAGCTCACTGGGTGTTTTTTGATTTTCTTGTTTTGTTTAATTCTGCAGTGCAAAGCCTGAAATGAACATTAACAACTGGCTGGTTTTGTCATGAAGCTTCATTTTCTATTTTTTTCACACAGCCTCTGGATTCCTTATTTACAGCTTTTCTGGTGTAAATTTTTACTCATTTCTTCTGCAGCATCAGTTGGTGAGCAGTGGAACAAAGTAAAAGAGACATTATTGCAAAATTTCTTTTTATTAGGACCTGGTAAAGGCAGGGAATTCATTTGCTGTGTTTCCAGTGCTTTATTTTCAAGTTCTCTAACAATTATATACAAAGATAGAAGCAGAGGAAATTTTTGTATTGGACTTCTCCTTCACGTGTAAGTGTGTGCTGGTTTGAAAGCAAACCAGTGAGAGACCCCAAGTTAGAAATAAAATTTAATAGGGAAAATAAATAAATAAATAAATAAATAAAGCAACCCTGCAAAAAAAGAAACCACTGACAGAGTCAGAAAGCAACCTGACACCCTATCAGTCTGGGTGTTGGTAATAGTCCAATTAAATGGTGGGTGAAGTCCTGCTGGAGTGGGAGCAGTGATCCTGTAGATCCAGTCTTCATCTGAAGGTCCAGTGGTAGTTCTTGTCCTCTGGGGATCCAGTAGGTAAGGGGTCCCTGTGCTCGTCCAAACCCTAGAATATATCCAGGTGGGAATGCTTGGCTCCTCCCCCTGGGGTGAAGCATCTCCCAATGGGACAATGTAATTCTATGGGTCATGCAGTGGGTCCTTGACAGCCCATTAAATAGAGATAGCTTCCTGGGGGAGTTATCAGGGATGAGTCATGAAAGGAGATAATGAGCACTACCCTACCTGCTTTAACTGCTTGTGAAGACGATACTAGAATAGGTGTGACCTAGGACAAAGTGAATATGGAAATCCTGCAAAACCTTTTTCCATCTACCTTTTAGATTCATAAGCAGTCATTTGCAGGTATGGAGTGACACATGTACTCTAAGTGTTTAGCTTTCATAGTATACCTGACCCTTCAAAAAATGAATGAAGGTGCATATAGATCCTAGTAAAAAGACTGTAACTCACAAATGTCATGGGAACCAAACCCCTAATTGTAGGTACTTCCCCCTGCCCCCATTTTCCTTTCATGCAGGATGAGTTTACCAAACTCTTTGGCCATTTAGTTAGTGTTAGAGTCATAATTTTGTTATATTATTTATAAGCTCATGACTTTCCATTCAGCAGAAAAATTTCCACTATAAACTTTCTCCAAGCAAGGATAAGTTTTACTGGCTTCCCTTCAGAAAGTAGCAGGGACTGCAGAATGCAAGATGTTCTATGCCTTAATGCCAAAGCATTCAAAAATATTTATCTATTATCTATTATCTATTTATCTAACAAACAGAAATGTTTTAAGTTTCTCACCAGGTCCAATATGGGCATAAACATCCCATCTTTCTCGCACTGTTCTTATCTAAAATCTGTGCAGTTGCAGAATTTTAAAGAACAGTCAAGTTGAAGAGTGTAGCAGCACAGCCAAGGGAGTGATAAAGGAGAAAAAGAGAAAGAAATGTAATAACACTTGGTTTGAAAATGAAGAAGAAGAAGGAAATGCTTAGTCTAGCAGGTTAAAAAAAGGCTCAGTGAGGACACAGTGGACCCCACCCAATTTGGTACAGATAATATAGCTGCCTGGCTTGCCACCTCATATGCACCAATTTTCAATCTGTTGTATGGGATCTTTCAATCTCTTTGGAGCCATAATGCTTAGCACTGCAAATCATCCACTGAAAGAACCTTCAAGTCTTTAGAACTTACTGACACAATTACCTTTGTGCTGCTGAGCTGAATGCAATGTCCACTGTTTGTGAGTAAACTTTGTCTGCAATTGCAAGAAGAAAAGAAAGAAGTGTATTAATCTGTTCAGTGTGTATTGTGTGGATACGCTTCCTCTTTAGAGCAAGCTAAGCTAAGAAATCCATTTAACCTTTTAGTGTCAAGTTTGATGGACCCAAGGTGACACTGTATTTTTATATTGTACTGTACAGTTTATGATTGCAATAAACCTGAAGGAAAAATTGATGTTGAGAAAGATTACATATATGTTTTCTTCTCCTCCTGCTGAGATGGAAAAGTGACAATTGTCACTTTCAAAAAGCAGTAGCCTCACGTACAACCTAAGGACAAGGTTAGTCATCAGTCATGTCTTTTCATATGTCTTCACTGATGAGCTTGACTTTGGACCTGCAAACTTTGAACCATCTTTCAGTTTTTGTCACAGAGTCATAGATTCATTCATTCATTCATAGATTCATGGATTTTTAAGGCCCAAAAGGACAACTGCAATCATTTTGTGTGAACCTTTACATTACACAAACCAGAGTTCAAGCTTTCATTCTCCCTACTCCTACTTCTTTCACAAATGTTTTCCCATTTTTCTTCTCTTGCACACAGGCAGAGAAAATTCCAGTTGCTTACTAAACTCATTGTGATGCTTAGATCTTGTTCTGAACTGCCTCTGTTTTCCCTTCTTCTTGTATAAGATATAGTCCTGCCATGAATCTCTCACAGAATAACTGCATAAAGTTTCAAAGTAACAGCCTAAACAAACTTCTTGTACAGGGCTACTTCAGCCCCTTTAAAAATGCTTGTCATCTACTAGTGTCATCGGTAGAGACTATCTTCCCTAAATATTCATCAACTAATCTCTTGAAACATATGGATTTAGCAAGTATTTTTTCTAGAAAACAACTTTGTCTTAGTAAATACAGTAGAATTTAATGTACCATTTCAACTCATATCTATATATGACTCTTTTCCAAGCCTCAATCTGCCATTTCCTTTTTCCCCCTTCCGTCTCTTAAGTCTGTCTGAGTCAGTCTCTTTCCTTTTCTATCCATTTCATAAAAGTTAAATGCAAAGAACTTCTCAGTTCATAGGTAATATAAATTGTCAACGTGTATCTAGTAACAGTTCATAGTCTTTATTCCTTCACCCCTCATACAAAAAAAAAAAAGAGATACATCAATTTGCCATTGCATCCTTGACATGTAATTTGTTATAAATAATAACACAAATGATTACAGGGAAAGCTGCTACTGCTAGGAGTACATCAGTTTGCCAGCATGGGGATAAATAAGACAGCTCTCTCTGTGGGTGACTCTCTCATCACTTTTTATACTGGCACTATCCAGCAGACTTAACAATGTGAGTCCTGTCATGGCTAGTCTCAAAGTTTCTTCAGAGAGAATCTGAAGGGCTACAGTCTTTTTAAATGAGAAATAACTAACAGGAGTTAAAAACAAGTGGCTCTCTGATGGTCTGCTGTGTTGAACATATTTAATTGCCCACAAGTGCATATCTTTGCTTCTATGAAGAATTATTGCAAAACCTGCTGCATTTCTGTGGTACAGCAGTACTCGGGTTTAATTTTCTACAGAGACAAGCTGTAATTTCTTTTATAGGGTAAAGGATTCATAACATAGAAGGCAGTTACAGGAGCAACAGTCAATGCCAAGAATGGGAGAAAGAGTTGTGGTGCTATTCAGGTGTAAAACCAGAAATCAAAAGTCCTAATTGAAAGAAGTTGTGGCCCATACCTATGTGGGTAATTCACTTAGACTTAGCAGTAAATTGGAGAGAAAAACATGAAAACATTTTTTTTTAAAAATCCCTCTCCCAAGCTTGGAACTGCATTCACCTGTTACTGATCATAATATCAGTTGCTATGTCCAGATTGTTCATATTGTAGTACCATTTAGGATGTCTTATTTAAATATAACTACGCAAGATACTGTAAAGATTAAAAAAATCAGCTATTAGAACATTTTTAGAATTTAAATAGAATTTGAAGTTCTGTAGGTGGATTTCCTTGCGTTATGTTTGAACACTAAACACATTTTCTGTGAAAGCACATATGAATTTGCCTGACCTCTTTGATGAACTGCCACAAGATATATGTTAAGGAATCAGAAGAACGGAGCAAAAGATTTGACAAACCATAGAGATCACTGGAACATGCAGTGCCAGGCAGTTGAAGATTATGTTTTACACTTGTCCTGCTGATTTAGGTTTTTTTTTACTAAAAGAATATTTCTTTTTGTGCTTCACTATATGCAGGAAAGTATAACTCTGATTACCCCTTACCCTCTTGTCGGTAGAGGAGTTGTGCTGTTCATTATTAACTCTGGCTTTGAGTGACACAATTTGGTAAAATATGGAGACACAATCTGTTAGAGTATTTACATGCAATTGGACAGAATTTGTGCCAGTTACCTGAATGGTCCAGATTCCAGTATGTGAAGGCACACAACATGAAATCTTGCATTTCAGATTTAGTACAAACAAAACTCAACCAAAAAGTGACTAAATAAATGTTTCATTCTAAAGAAAGAATTTTTTTAAATTGCTTTCAATGCAGATTTTTTCTATTTCATCTTTTTTTTAAATTCTGATTCATTAAAAAATATTAACATTGAGATATTTGCATTTCCCCAGAAAAATAGATTTTCTCATCTTATTTTTTTGATAATTTTTATTACTAAAAATCCTCAGAGAATCCATTATGATAGCACTCATGTAAGTGCAGATGGTAATTTGGGTTTGCCACCAAGAGTTTGCCATCAAAATAATTTGTATTGTCAGGTTAGGTTAACTGCCCCAAAAATTCAAAACTCAAACTATTTTTCCCTATAAAAAGCACATAGCTGTAATCAATGGCAAATTCTTTCAAGGACAGGGCATCCTACACTGCTCAAGCAGGCCTCCCATTTCCCAACCACATTCACAGACATGAATCCAATTATATAGTGAGTACATTATATTCTAGGTCCAGCAAATTGTTCTGCAAAAGTAGGAATGCATGGACTTCAGGGAGGTTTACAAGGCAATGTAAACACCTCTTGGTAAGACATTCCCATTAGACAAATGAAGGAAATATCACATGGAGAGTAAAAGGCTTGGTAAAGTAGGAGTACCAAATCAATTACATTCATTAGTAGATATAGCTAAAGGAATATATTTTTTTTTAGATAGGATTTATGTAAAAGTGGCTAAATATTTTGGAATGACAAGAGATTGTGATAGCACCTCTCCCTTATGTTCCAAAAATACAGATTCCACAGTCAGAACCCCAAGCCTTTATTAAGCACTAAGCAAAAGAGTACGGATTTTCTGAGGAACCGCTAGGCATTCCCCGTTGGGATCAATACAACAAGGAGCCACATGTTCTTAACCCTTCAGAAACTGGGTGTTTACTTTAGTTGGTTATACCATTTTGGTGTCTGCCTTTAGAACCTTATGTCAAAAAAATTCTTGATCTACATTTATATGCAACTGTTTATGCTTTTACTTCCAGTTTGATTTGCAGCACAAATAAGTTCTCAAATAAAGCTAGCATGTACTGACAAGCTTTATGACACTATTTTAAATACTGCTGTGGAAAATAAGATTTTAACACCAAAAAAGGTCCAAACCAACCACAATCCAAAACCTAAATAAAGACAATGGGTGTAAGTATTAGCAAGATGTTTCACCAGATAGTGTTCTGCATATAAAATTATCAGGTTTCTATTCATTCCCTAGGGATATCCTTATTCACTTCTACTTCCAAACCTCTCCATTGATAGGAAATGGCTGCATAAGGTCTAAAAAAATCAGAGGCCTTTCCAAGTGGGCTTAAAAACAGACAGCTTTGAATTGCAGGTTCCAGGCTGCTGTGAAATTTAGTTCTGATAACTGGATGGTCTGTCTGTACCTTTATAGGACCTCTGAGACATTGGAAAACATTATGAATAATATAACCAGACTATAAAGTGCAAATGCTCTAAAGTAGCCAAGACACATTTTTGTGTTTCCATATAAAGGTGGGCTCCTTTTTTCAAGCTGCTGTCAGGAATGTTACTGGGAATAGTGTTGTGGGTGAGAATACAGCATGCACAGTTCCCTTCCTCTAAGGAGCAGCTTCTGCAAATACTGAGGTGGAATTAAAAATACATCCTTGAAGTACATGTTTGCTTCATAACCTGATATTAGATAAAGTGCACCTTTAACTACATGATTAATCTCCTTTATTTCCTATATCCTTATTTTTATACCCACTGAAATTCATTCCTATAAGTAAAGAGCCCTTCTTTTTCTTCCTGTTTTCCCCATATTTTTTCATTTTTGTCAGCCTTTGAAGCAAAGTAACCCCCTCCATTTTAGTTTAGAAATAAATCAATATATTTCAAAAGTGTAAGGCATGTGCACTCAATGAAAACAGCAAACGGCTTGACTGCGGACAGGTCGAATGTTAAAACTTACTAAAAATAGGATGAAAAGATTAGTGTGAGAAACAAACCGCCGAAGTTTCTAAAATAAAAAAGTAATAAAAAAAAGTTTTTCATATCCATCAAAAGCAAGAAACTTGCCAGAAAGTTTATGGGATTTACAAATGACCAAGATGTAAAAGAATCATACAAGGAAGATAATGTCATAACAGAAAAGAAAAATGAATTCTTCATATCCATGTTCCCTGTAAAGATGGGAAATTTGGTTGTTTCTCTGTGTTTGAATGTCAGTCTCAAAAATGAAGCAGAGGAGATTGTAAACATATCGATAAAAAGTAACAAATCATCAGGATCAGATGACATTTACCTAAGAGTCTGAAAGGAATTCAAGTATATAATTACTGAATTAACTGTATTTTAGACCCTACTACTTCAAGATAAGAGGTAAGGGGGTAAGGAAATGGGGAGGAGGGAAGAGAGACGAAGAGGGTAGAGGAGGGAAGAATGAAGGCAAGAGGTAATGGAAAGGGAAATGGGAAAGAAGGAACAGGGAAGGGAAGGGAAGGGAAGGGAAGGGAAGGGAAGGGAAGGGAAGG
>NW_008693154.1:0-6646 GCF_000695815.1 Acanthisitta chloris | reverse complement strand
AAGGGAAGGGAAGGGAAGGGAAGATTCATTGCTTTTAAAGACATCTTTACAAGATGCCTTAAATAATAAGTCAAATCATAATTCCTTCCATATTCAGTGGGCCTAACTTAACATTGCATTAGGATTGCATACAGAGATTCTACTAGCAAATATTTTTTGGGGTTTAAGTGACGCAAGAAGAATAATATTTTTTTGAAAGACAACCTCAAGAATTTCATTATTGTGGATTCACTCATTTTTAAGTATTCTGATATTTAATATATATTTAAGCTTAAAATTTTAGATATTCATATTTTCTCCCATCTGCTCCACAATGTGGCATCTATCACATCAGATTCCTTTCTCTGCTCATTAAGAAGAGAAATCACAACAACATTAAAACACAAAAGTTCTCCAAAGCTGTGTTTAAATCTTGGGTTTTTTTATAACGAAATGCAAAATTCACTGCTGATGACATGGCAGTTTTCCAATTGAACATTTCTTTTGATTGCAAAGACAGAAAGGATGTGAAGACAAAATGGCATTTTGACAATAATAGCTTTAACAATGCTCGTTCCACAGTGGCTGCGGTTGCTGTGAAATATAGGTCTTTGAAGGGTAATACTAACTGAAGTAGCATAGCACTGCATATGAGTAAGGGGTCCAAAGACCTTGAATGCTGAAAAGAACTACAGATCGTCAAAGCCTCTCATACAAACAAATCAAAATGTTGCATACAATAGAGACTTGAATAATATAAAAGGTCTTGTCTCTCAGGAAGGGAGCTGAAGTGGAGAGAGAAATAGGGAAAGGAGTGGAGAAAAAAGACAAGTGGAGAACTGAAATATGAGTTTTAAGCATTGTAAACAGATCATGCGAATTGTCACTTCTTGTCTAGTTATCACAAACAGCAATATACAGACTTTATGTGTAGCTGAGTAATGTCAGTGCTGGTGTGAGAAAGTCAGTAGGCTAATTATACCAAATCTATGAGCAGGCAAAGTTTCTTGGTAGGAAAAGAGATGGATGGTTTTGATGCCTGTTTTCTAATAGAAAGATGCCAAAAAGATATCATGTCACAGGAGGAGGAATGTTGGTCATGATTGTTGGTAAGAATTCCTGGCCATAATTTGAAACAAAAAGAAAAAAAAAGTCTATTGAATTTAGGTGCCTAGCTGCAGAGATGTTCAATGACATTAAAGAAAAAAAAAGGAAAAATTGAACACACAATGCAGTGAAACACTAAAGGCACAAAAGTGAGAAGAAACTCAGATGAAGAATTGTGACAATGCATGTAATTGCTCTTTTTTTTTTGCCTTATGATGCTAATATAATTCAACATTCCTCCACCATAAAGCCAATAACATTTTCATCTGTATCTTAGTAATTTCAATCTACCAAAAAATTCTCTTAGCCTAGCCCCAAACTTATTTAATTTTTGTTCAAACCTTTTACCATCTAAAAGAAAAACTCAACAATCCAAAATTTACAAGCACTACATAATTGTGATAGGCCTGATGGCTAGGGCCTATCACTCAGGATACCAGTGTTTCAAGTTCAAGTTGGTTTTAACTTCCAGTCAGACTCCTTCAGAAGGCTTCTTAAATTATCAGGCAAAAAAAAGTTTGTATCAAAACAGTTTCATATTTGCAATTAAATAAAAATATAATTCAAGTAAATGCTGAAATGGAGGTCCACAGAAACACAGAATCTAGCAGGTTAAAAGGGACCACAGGGGTTTGTCTGATCCTACTTCCCAGCTTAAACAGGGTCATGCTAGAGCACATGGCACAGGATTGCATCCAGACATTTCTGGGATATCCCCAGTGAGGGAGAATCCACAATGTCTCTGGGCAATCTGTTCCAATGTTGGATCACCCACATAGTAAACAAGGTCATGCTCATATTCAGGTGGAACTTCCTGTGCATTGTTTTCTGTACATTGCCTCTTGCTGTATTGGTTGGCACCACTGAGAAGAGCCTGACTCCATCATCTTGGCACCTGTCCTTCAGATACTTACATATATTAATGATCTCCCATCTCAGTTGTCTCTTCTTGAGGCTGAACAGGCTCAACTCCCTCAGCCTTTCCTTGTGAGAGAGATGCTCCAGTCCTCTGCAACTCCCTCAGCCTTTCCTCATAAGAGAGATATTCCAGTCTTTTAATCATCTTTGTTGCCCTCTGCTGGACCCACTCCAGAAACTCCAAGTCTCTTTTCTACTGATAAGCCCAGAACTGGACACAATACTCCAGATGTGGCCTCATGAGCGCTAAGTAGAGGGGCAAGATCACCTTCCTTGACCTGTTGGCAGTGCTCTTCCTAAGGTATCCCAGGATTCTGTTGGCCTTCTTGGCCACAAGGGCACACTACTGGCTCAAGGACAGCTTGTTATCCACCAGGAGCCCCAGGTCCTTCTCTGCAGAGCTGCTTTCCAACGGGCCAGTCCCCAGCCTGTACTGGTGGTCAGGGTTATTCCTGCCCAGGTGCAGAACCCTGCACCCTTATTGAATTTCAGGTTATTCTTGTTCCATTTATCCAAACTGTTGCAGTCCCTCTGATGGACAGCCCAGCCCTCTGGGGTATTGGCAGCTCCTCTCAGTTTTGTATCATCAATGAACTTGCTGAGGAGGCACTCTATCCTGTCATCCAAGTCACTGATGAACAAAACCAATACTGGATCCAGTGTAGAACCTTGGTGGACACCACTAGTAACAGGCCTCCAACTAGACTCTATGCTACTGATCACAGCTCTCTGGGATCTGCCACTCAGCCAGTTCTGAGTCCATCTCACTGCCCACTCATCCAACTCAGTGTCAAAAGCCTTGCTGAAGTCAAGGTAGATGATATCCACTGGTCTCCCTTCATCCATCCAGGCAGTTGTTTTATCACAGAAAGCAATAGGATTGGTCAAGCATGACATACCTTTAATTAACCCATGCTGACTACTCCTAATCACTTGCTTGTTTTCCATGTGAGAAGAGATAGCCTCCAGAATGAGGTACTCCATCACCTTTCCAGGGACTGAGGTGAGGCTGACGGGCCAATAGTTCCCTGTGTCCTCTTTCTTGCCCTTTTTGAAGACTGGGGTGACATTTGCTTTCTTCCAGTCCTGAAGAACCTCTCCTCATCTCCAAGACATTTCAAAGACAATTGTGACTGGCCTGGTTATGATGTCCTCAGCTATCTCAGCACTCGTGGATGATTCTGTCAGGGCCCACGGACTTGTCAATGTCAAGCTTGTTTAGGTGTTCCTTCTTTGACCAAAGGAAGGTCTTCCTCCTCACCTTCATTTACCCTGGTGTTCTGGTAAATCCCTGAGGACTGGTCTTATTAGCGAAGACATATGGAAAGCAGACATTCAGTAATTCTGCCTTCTCTGTGAACTCTCTTATCAGGGTCCCTGCACTCTTAACTAATGGGTCCACATCATCCTTTGATTTCATTTTGGTATTTGTATATTTGAAAAATCCCTTTTTGTTATCCTTGACATACTTGGCCAGATTTAACTCTAAGCTGACCTTGGCCTTTCTAGTCTCATATCAACCTACTCTGGCCACCTCCCTGTATTCACTCCAAGAGGCCTGACCCTGCTTCCACCTCCTGTGCATTTCTTGCTTATGTTTCAGTGATGACAGGAGTTAGTATAAGGTTGAGCATTACTTGAAACCATTCCTTTTGTGAACCTTCACTACCTGTGAGAAGAAGTCACCATCTATGCTTTCCAGGAACCTCCTGGACTGTTTGTGCTTTGCTGTGTGGCTTTTCCAGCAGATGACAGGGAAGGTAAAGTCTCTCACAAGAACCAGGCCCTGTGACTTTGATACTACTTTTAACTGCCTATAGAAGGCCTCCTCCATTTCCTCTTGATCCAGTGGCCTGTAGTGCATCCCCACAACAGTGTCACCCTTACTAGTCTTCCTTTTTATCCAAACCCATAAGCTCTCAATTTGTTCATCATTCTCACCAAGACAGAGCTCAATACATTCCAAGCACTGTGCCACATAGAAGGCAGCGCCACACCACACCTTCCTGTTCTTGTCTCTTCTAAACAGTATGTAGTGCATACCCACAACAGTGTCACCCTTACTAGTCTTCCTTTTTATCCAAACCCATAAGCTCTCAATTTGTTCATCATTCTCACCAAGACAGAGCTCAATACATTCCAAGCACTGTGCCACATAGAAGGCAGCGCCACACCACACCTTCCTGTTCTTGTCTCTTCTAAACAGTATGTAGCCCTTCATGACAACATTCCAGTCACATGAACTATCCCACCACACCTCTGTAATTGCAATGAGATCAAAGACTTGTGACTGCACACAGATCTCTAGTTCTTCGTAGTTTTTCCTCATACTGTGTGCATTTGGTGTGTGGCCACCTAATAAAAGTGTTCGACGATGACAATATTCCAGTGTAGGGGCAAAGGGGTGGCCTATAATCCTGTCTAATGGTTGCATCTTCAGCTGCTTGATCAAGGTATTCCCTCTTAAGCCTTCTTTTGATACTAGGGTGGTTCTCTGAAGTTTCCCTCTTGGCTTTTATTATCTTGGCACTCCCTGACTCATCTCTGCAATAATGCAGGTGTGCTCCAGTGTAGTTGGTGTATCTCAGAGTCACCTGCGGACTGCCCTCACAAATACCCTGACCCTCTAACTTTTCCATACTTTCTTACAGTCTGGACAGGACAAGCCTCATATTATCCCCTTCTCCCATCATATCCAATTTAAAGCCCTACCAGTGAGTCTCACTAGTTGCCAGGCAAAGACTCTCCTTCCTCACTGAGAAAGGCAACTCCCATCTGATGCCAGCATGCCAGATGATGCATAGGCCATACCACTGTCAAAGAACCCAAAACTGTGGTGATTACACCAGCTATGGAGCTGGACAAGCCTCATATTATCCCCTTCTCCCATCATATCCAATTTAAAGCCCTACCAGTGAGTCTCACTAGTTGCCAGGCAAAGACTCTCCTTCCTCACTGAGAAAGGCAACTCCCATCTGATGCCAGCATGCCAGATGATGCATAGGCCATACCACTGTCAAAGAACCCAAAACTGTGGTGATTACACCAGCTATGGAGCTATACATTAAATAGATTCTGTCTGTTCCTTTCAATATTACTGTTTTCAGCTCGATGTATGAAGGAGACAATCACTTGTGCCCCAGATTCCCTTACTGAACATCCCAAAGGCTTGAAATCTTTTGTGATCACCCTCAGACTATGTGCTGCCATTTCTTCAGTCTCTCCATGGAAGATCAGCAGTGGGCAGTAGTCTGTGGGCTGCATCAGGCTTAGACACTTCATGGTGATGTCCTTAACCCAGGCCCTGGGGAGGTAGAAGACCTTTCTATGGGTTGAGTCCAGTCGGCATATTGGGACCTCTGTTCCCTTTAGAAGGGAATCTCCTACAACTAAACTCCATCATTTCTTCCTCTCATAAGCAGTTGCAAAACAGCAGGTTCAAAGCTGCTGACACCATGCTGGATCCACAGATGGTAACTCTCTCTCTCCCTTGCTCACCTGTCTTTCTCTTTTTCTCTATTTTTCTTCTCCTCTCTTCTACTCCTCATTATATATAAACTGTAAGCCACACTGAGAAGTATCCAGTTGACGACTCATTAAGCACTGTGTTCAAAGCCTGGCTAAGGGCTTCCTTCTATAAGGTGTGTTGAGTTAAAATTTGCACTGTGTTTGGATGCAGTGAAGTTTACTGTGTTAGGGCATATTTTTGGAGCTGAGATCAGCTGCCTGAGGGAGGTTTACACAGCTGACTGGGGGCCAGACTGTGCTCCTTGGCAGGAGATATGAACCATCCCAGGGAGTACAAGCAAAAAGGAGTGGGCAAACAGGGGCAGGGCACATCAGTGAGGACAGTTTGTATGGCAGTCTGAGCAGGAAGGGCACAGCCAACCCCTGCTTTCTTTCGTTTTTCTTTTTGCTTTTTTTTTTCCCCCACAGTTCAACTAGACACAGTAATGGTATCAAAGCCAGCAAAAACTTTTGCTGCTGCTATTAGGACGAATGTTCTAACCCAGAGAAAACCCTCCATGAAGGACGGCAGCTGTTCAGGTCACTGGCTGCACAGAGTGCCTCGGTCTGGCATTAGTTTCAGAGGACAGTGTGAGTCATACCTGAGTACAATAGGAGCAGGTGAATGATTTGCTGTGCCTGGTGGCAGAGCTCAAGGAAGAAGTAGAGAGGCTAAGAAGCATTAGGGATAGTGAAAGGGAAGACTGGTAGAGTCACACCCTTTCAAGTCCTAAAGAATTTCAGTAGGAAACGGTGAAGCCCTGCCCCACTTGACATCAGGCAGAGGGAGAAAACCAGGTAGATGAGGGGGAATGGAAACAGGTCCCTGATCAAAGAGGTAAAAGAATCCCCTCTGGACCCACATCACCTCCCCAGTTGCCCTTAATTAACAGGTATGAAGCTCTGGAACCAGAGAGGACAGTCAAAAGGAAGATCCATCTGGAGGGTCTCCAGCTTGCACCCCATCTTTCAGATCAATTGCTACCACAGGGTAGTTGTATCAGGTGACTCCCTTCTGAAGGGAACTGAGGACCCTGTATGCCGACCGGACCCATCCCACAGAGAAATCTGCTGCCTACCCAGGGCTCAGGCAGGAGACTCCCCCAGTTCATTCATCCCTCTGATTACTACCCAC
>NW_008693153.1:31230-35873 GCF_000695815.1 Acanthisitta chloris | reverse complement strand
ATTGGCTTTCCGGGCTGAGCTCACACTACAGATCATGATGAGCCTCTCATCCACTGTCACTCCCAAGTCTTTCTCCTCACTGCTGGTTTCAGTTCCTTTCCCACCCAACCTGTAGCTGTGCCTGGGATTGCCACATTTTTATTCTCATTTTCAGAAAACACTGTGAAAACTGAGGTTTGTACAGAGCTTATCAACTGTAGTATTTACTTGAACAATACAGAATCTGAGTGTTAGGAGCTGCATCTCCTCCAACCAGTGGGAAAGTAGCTCCTCCACAGATTGTCAGGTTTAATACGCTGTTTTAGGCTGAAGAGAATACAGAAGAAACATCCACACCAAAGTGCTCAGATCCTGAAATAGGACTCACCTACAAATGAGGGATTCTTGATTTGGAAATAAAAATAAATACTGCAATGACATTTAAAATCTAAAACACAATTGAAAGCATGGTTCTCTCACAGTAAAAAACATTCCCTTTTGTGCAGCGCTTTTAGTTTTCATTAGCATTTTAATTACACTTTTCAACGTATAAAAGGCTGAAACTTTTTCGTGCACTTCTGTGTAAGCAAATAAGTTAAATTTTAGATTCTCTTTAGGCACTAACAATGATATCTACGGATCTTCAGTCCACACTCCGGTCTCTGGTGACAGAACTACATCTCTCAGAGCTCACTGATGTTATTTTAGCTGTTTACAGGTCTCAACATTAATGCCACTGAGTCAAATTTTTACTTTTAAAATTATGAGAACACCAAGAGCAATAATTGATTGCTGTAAATCCAAAGTACCATCAAGTGGCAGGCAGGACCCTCAGCATGCCCCATCTCATTGTTCAGAATTCACATCTTTAAGATGGTTTTACCATTATAATGCAATTTCCACACTAGCACGAAATTCAAGATGGTTTTGTTTGGATTTTTTCCCCCTCTTGCAAATGGCTTGCAAAATGACAATACATGAACTCTGATCTTGTTTCAGTACAAACCAACAGAAAGACAGTGATGCAGAGGCGCAATATACCCATCACTATGGCATTACTACTTGCAATGGTCACATAAGTGAGTGAAAACAAACCTGAGCAGTAAGGACAGGTAAAAAGCATACAGTAATTAACAATATGCAAAGCAGCCTTTGTTAGACCAAAAGATTATTACAAGATACCAAGACAAGCTAAGGGCAAACAGAAGCTCCCATGTTTTTCAGAGTTCCAAAGCGATTTTCAGGTATTGCCTTAGATGCAACTAGGTCAGAGCTCTAGCAAGCAATGCAAAACCACAGGCTAGAGAATTTTTCTTCCTTGCAGCAGAGTGAACACACTCAAGTGGCCATAGCTCATTTCAGAACCTAAACTGTACATAGGTTGCTGCTGCCAGTCAGGTAATGCAAAACTTGTGCACATATATGTGCTCCAAATTGTCATAAAAAATTAGCAGGTGATTAACGAGTAGGCAGAACCCACATCTTGCCATTTGTCAGGTGTTCTTCAGATATTTCCAGTTTCTAAACCAATGCTTTTATGAAATAAGAGAACTAACATTCTTTACACATCATTGGGGCTGTTCAGCCTGGAGAAGGTTGTGTGGAGACCGCATAGCATTTTCCAGGGTCTGAAAGGGCTCCAGGAAAGCCAGAGTGGGATTCCCAACCCTTTCTGACTGAAGCAGCCAAAGACACTCCTTTAACCATCTGATGGCCTTTATGAGAGGCAGCCAAATGTTTCTATCCCAGTGAGGGTGTTTAGTTTGATTAATATTAATTGATTAATTTCTCAGCATTGTATGAAATGACATGCAGTGTTCACAGCCAGGTTGGATGAGCCTTGAGCAACCTGCTCTGGTGGGAGGTGTCCCTGCCCAGGGCAGGCATTGGGGCTGGATGATATCTAAGGTCCATTCCAACCCCTTAACATTCTATAATTCTATGGCCATACTACTATCAGTGTTTGCAAACAAAATTCCACCCCCCACACCTGTGCAAATCCATTGACTTCGATGTATATATTTAAGCCACAGCCACCTCTGTTTTGAGTTTGAATTTCTGTTTCATTCACCAGCAGTTTTCTTCTGCTACCTTCTTCTTTCAGAATCCAAAGAAAAATTCTGTCTGTTATCCAGAAATGCTGCCAGAAAGTACCTGTGGGCACTAAAGGAAGCTCACAAGTATGTGCCTACGTGGTCTTAGCCAAATGATTTCCCTGAGCAATTACATTTTCAAATAAAGGCTGACTCAGATGAAATTATGTGTAGAACAACACAGCTCTCATGAACTACACTGTCCTCACACCCCCACTCAATTTAATCCCTTTTATAAACTGCAAACCCAAAGGATCTGACACAGAAGCTCAGCAAACTTTTTGTTGATGAATGGAATGGACTCCCCATGGACACATGCAATGGACGATGCACACAATCCTGCAGGAGCAAGCTGGAACCTAATCACTGTGCTACACTACCTGTTTAAAAATGAGTGACCCTCTGCAGTGTGCAGAGTCATAGTTCTCTAGGAGTGGCTTTTGAGTTACAGAGGAACTATTAAACAGCTGATAGGAACACACAGAACTCAAATCCCTCAGAGACCTGACCAGTATTCACAGAGCAAAACCAGAAAATACAGCACCTGCAAGAAAACATGACCAGAGGTGGGGAGGAAATGTGTATGTTTGGAGGTTAGGTAGTCTGGTTAATTTATTTTTTTTAAACAAAACACTTTTGGTAAGGGAACCATAGTTCCAATACAATATAACAATGTGCTGCACACAGCCTTACACGTGCTAAGTCAACTGGTAAGTTCAGTCTGTCGTCCTTAACTATTACCTCCAAAGGCAAGTTCCTCAGCTTCAATCCTTAACATATCCTGTAACAGGTATTACAGAGCTATGCAATTTCAGGATAACAAAATGCAAGAAATCAAACCAATATTGTCTGAAATGTGACACACTGCAAGAATTCTAGCTCTTCCCAAAGGAGAGACTTAGCTTCTCAAAGATACCATAAATATCATGTATTACTTTCACTAGCATCCACATTTCAAAGAAACTGAACAAGACCAGATGGACTAAAAATACTCCTTCAATAAGTATGTGCCAGGAGAAACTTCCCTCTAAAATACTTAATTTTATTAGTGAAATGGTACCAAAGGTAACAAGTATACAAACAATCTCTTTGCTCTATGCTACTTACACATGATAAATAAGACAGCTGTTGTTGCAAGACACAATCCTTCACAGTTCTCCCTGTCAGCATACAGACTTGTTACTCTTCCATCAGAATGAGCTGTTTACCAGCTGGAACATCCCCAAAATGGCTGTCTATACTTTATATGGTAAAGCATTTTCTATAGTCTTTGATGGACACAGTGGCAAGAACATGAAATCTTATAGAAAATCATGAGTGATTAAGCAGCTTCACAATTACCTTAGGAACTGGGCAAAGTTTTCACTCCCTGCAAGATGCTTCCTCCTCCCCACCCCCCACTGAGAGAATTAACTATGCAAAGGAAAAGCAAAGCAAACAGAAAGCAAATAGCCAATATGCTATTCAGGTCTTATTTTAACTGAAAGAAATAACCCTTCCCACGAGGTAAGGCAATTGAGTAATGTGTATTAAGTTGTGGCAAAAATAATCTACTCAATTTTAGCTAAAGTTATGTCTTAAAGGTGTGACTTTTCAGAACTCTTCTGCAACCAGTGAAATCAGTTCAGAGAACACAAGCCACGTTTCACCTTGACAAAAATATCTGCTTGGTGTTTCTCTTCTCACATGCTTTTTCCCCCAAAGAATGAAAAAAGAATCTCTATCATGTAAATTAGAACTTTATTCCTCAAATTATTTATCTCTCCCCCCTTCTTTGCATACAGTTAATTTTATATCCCCCAACAGGTATCAGAGAAGACGACGGAGAGGCAACAATTAAGGCCATCCCAATGAAGATTAAATGTCTTAAGGGCTTTCTTTGATGCAGGTGATCAGAACACGCTCTATATTCAGCCTCTGTACAGTGGTGGTCCCCAAACTGCATCTTTGCTTTCACCTATGAATCTCTTCTAGGAATACAAAATAAAAAGTAAGATGGAGCTTCAGGATTTTAACAAATGAATCAAACAACCATTCTGACAAATCACTTGCATTCTTGTCTACAGTACAGTGGTGGCAAAATAGCAATAGAGATCATATAAGATTTAGCAAAAAAGTGTAACAGCACATATACCTTTCTAGAAAATACCACATTTTAAGAAGGCACTAAAGCTTCTGCTTGTGCTCCCATGTTGTTTTGTTTTTTTTTTTAACGAAGAAAAAATTTATTTTCTTAATGGCACCTGTACTATTTGCAGCTGAACAGACACACTGCAGTATATCTCAAAACAAAGCTGTAAGTTCTGATAACACCAGACAGTTGTGCTCACCTGTGGAAAGACAAAAGATAACAACAGAACAAAACAACCCCGAAAACAACCCAGTAAGCTAACCTAGTATCTAAAACATGGCAATGTTCCTTTTAGGAACCGTAAACCAACATGCATTGTTCAAATACTTTTAGAGCAGTATTAATTTTAGGGGTATTAGTAAGAAATTATTTTAAATAACAAAATCTAAAAGCAAACTAAAAACATATTGGTCTGTGGGTACTTAACATAAGGACCATAA